>NW_009232669.1:12464-12914 GCF_000690835.1 Fulmarus glacialis
GCGCGCAAGCCCAACAAGAAGCCAGGTGAAAGGCTACATATCACGTTACTAAATATCCCAAGGCTTGATCTCGTTAAATTATTTCTAAACCTTTGGCACTGGATTAATTAGTTAATGGTTTTGAGAGCTCTCTGGATGTGTAAAGCGCTAAGTACTGTCACTGGCGAACCTAGAGCTGTCAGCACTAATAAAAAAGCACAAGAAAGGAAGACAGTAAACGGCTCCGAGACCCAAACTCAAATCACAGACGGCTAGAAGCGAAGCGAGAGCACGCCGACGTACTTGAATCCTGTTGAAAATGGTCAGCCTGCGCGTCCCCCCGGCCGCAGGAGCCGAGGAGAAGGAGGCCATGGCCACCTGGCTCGGGGGAGCCGCGCAGCTCAGGCCGAACGTCAGCCTCTCCCTGCGGACGGCAGGCAGACGCCACGACCGGCCAGCACCCGCCGGCGC
>NW_009232669.1:13397-13698 GCF_000690835.1 Fulmarus glacialis
GGGAAATCCCGCCCCCCCGCCATCCTCCCACGGGTGGGAGTCGTGGGTGTTCGCCGACGGAAAGGCTTCCTCAAAACAACCGAGGGGCAACTCGCTCGGCGCGTCCTCTTCGGCTTTAAAAGGTGCAACGGGGAAAGACAAAGCGTCCGGACACTCGTACGGGGCTGAGAACAGGCAGGAAGGTCCGGCTAACCCCTCCGAAACGCCCTGCGCTGCGACAGGCGGCTTGCGAGCAAGGCAGACGCTGTTCCTTTTGGGTTTTGCACAAACCGGCCCGTTTCTCATCCACGGAAAGTCACTG
>NW_009232669.1:13800-17725 GCF_000690835.1 Fulmarus glacialis
GGGGAGCTGGGCTTCTGAAATAAAAGACCTACCGGCCAGATTGGTAACTACGCTCTCACCCGGCGCAATCGCAGACACGCTGCCGGGATTCATCACAGCGTGCCGCTTCGTTCGGCAAGAGAGGCGATCCTTCGATATATCGTCTCCTGCAGCCTCCGAAAGCCCGCTGCGGTTAGATGCGAGGCAAGAGGCCCGGCTTGCTGGGGAGGAATCCGTCAAGGCAGCGCCGGCGTGCTCTGCGGAGGGCAAGGCAGCCAAGGGAAGCTTCTGGTGTGCAAAGCTGTTCGCGACGCACCTCGGCAGGTCTCTTTTGGGCGAGAAAGAGCCCGACTCGGAGCACGCAGCCAGTCTGTCCACCGATTTCCCGCTGCCTTGGATATACGGACCGGGAAGAAGCGGGGATTCCTCCCTGGCACCTTCCTTAGGAGCCTCCTTCAAGCCGCACAAGCGGTGCTGCAGTTCGTAATGCCGGCGCAGGGAACGGTGATCGCAGTAACTCTTGTCGCAGTCTCGTTCCGGGCACACGAAAGGTTTTATTTTCTGATGCGTCAACATGTGCCCGCTCCTGCAGTGATCAAGAGAAGAAAACATTGCGTATTAGCCTTTCCAGCTGAGAAAGGAAGTCATTTTGCACCTAAGCTACTGCAGCTCTTGCGCTCCTTTTATTTAGTACGGTTCTACTCAAGGCACAGAAGGTGCACAGGACCTAAATCAAAGCAGAATTTGGCCTCTCTTTGGAAGGGGTTCACTAAAGTCCCCTCCAACTGCTTTTCCCGCTGGGCTGCAGAACCGTCCCGCTTGCTCTATCGCCATCGTCTCTCCAGAAACACCACTCAAACGGGATCGGAAATTCTCCCCAAATCCAGGAGGATCTCTCCAGCCTCTCAGCCCCGGCCACGCTCGGCAAGGATGAAGGAAGGGGGAACACAGCTCAAAAGAGATCTCAACCCAAGTTCTACCTGCGAGCGCGGGCAGCGATGCCAGGCAGCGCAAGCTAAAGGCTGCTGAGGGTTCTCTTTTGTTTTAGGGTAGAAAAAAAGGTAGAGCGGAAATTGGTAGAGAGACAGAAAAAATTAGGCAGGCACGTTACCTAAACCGACGGGAAACTGAGTGTAAAACTGCAGACCGTCACTTCACAAAGGCACATTTTAGGACAGAAAAGGTTTGCTGGCAACCGCTGCGGTCTGACACAAAAATGGTGTTTTACTTAGCCCCGGACTACCACCACCAAAAACCGGACCTACGATAATCCGCTGGTGTTTCCAGAGCTTTTCAGAATTAGTAATAAAAGCTTTACAGCCCCGGGAAGCGTAGGATTCCAGCCCGCGGTTGCATCGATAAGCAAACTTTTGCAACAGCTCCTAAAGCAGCGGCCGCCAAAACCCAGAAGTTGACTCTCCGGCACCAACACCTTCCACACCACCTCCCCCACGCCAGTCGTCCGAGAGGGGAAAAAAGAAAGACTCGCTGCTGGTGTAGGGCTCAGTGTTACGGATTTTTCTGCAGCTGGACAGAAATACGTACTTTTGAGGCTTTTCCTGCACCAGCCCGCTCTGGAAAACTCAAAAGCTATTTTGCATCGGCTAGGGAAGTTTTGTAACCTAACTTCACGGCGTTTGCTAGCCTGGAAACACGACAAAGGCTCCCGCTTCCGAAATTGGGAAATAAAGTACTGCAGAAGCCAATCTTAAGGGTAAACGGGGCCGCGGCAACTCTCCGCGTTTTTAGCGGCGTACGTACAGGTGGTCCGGCCGTTTAAAGGCCTTGCTGCAGATGGCACAGACGTGCTCCCGCTTCTGGCTGTGAGTCAGGCAGTGTTTGCTGAGAGCGCTGGCGCTGCCGAACACCTTCCCGCAGCGGCTGCAGCCCGGCAGCGAGGTCCGAGGAGAGCCGAGGGGAAGCCTTCCTCTCCCCGCAGATCCGCCTCCTCCTCCTCCTCCTCCAGCCTCCTCCGGTCCCGTCGGCGTGGGAAGCGCCGGCTCTGAAGGGAGGGAGAAAGCGATATCCTCAGGTTACTCTTGCGATGACACGCTTCTCGCTTTAGCACTAATAAAAACGCCTCTTTTTGTAACGTTTCTGTCGGAGGGCTCCGGCCCGTGGGCTGTGACGACTGAGTATCTGCACAAAAACGAGTACAAAAGTCCCACAAACCTCTTACGACTTGCAGCTCTGGAGCCGCTTTATTTCTGGGGTCTCCCCAAACCCACGTCCCACCCTCACACGAGTTACAGCCTTCGCCATTTTGGACCTCGTCGTTAACGGATTTTACCATTTTCCCCTCTTTCCTGAGAAAAGAGGGAGGGAATGAGGCAACCCCAAACCGCTGCGTTCACGGTATTTTACCTCCAGCAACGTGACGAGGTGATAACCCAGCCACTTCCCGCTGGATTGGGCTTTGGGAGACAATTCAAGGTTCCCCACCCACGAGTAAGGAATGAGCCATTACGAGCAGTTATTAATTGGCGAAGCAGTAGACAGGCAGGCCCCAATTGTTAGCAGAAAGTCTCATTTTCTTACTCGAGCGCTGCTCGTTACGGATTTTCATTTGTTTTGTTTTCAAGCCACCCAAACAGGGCGCGCTTTTATACGCATTAGCAATTAAGTTATCCATTCCTTCCAGAAGGGCGTTTTACTAAAGGCGCTCTCCTTGCAGCAGCAGAGCTAGAAAAAGCCTATTCTGCTTAATCCATTTCACAGAGAATTTGAAACGCAGAAAGAATTAAACAGAATGTCTCTTCTCCGCTTCAGGGAAAGCCAGTAATATAGACGTTTGCAACTTATTTAGCAAATCTATCATTTTAACGCTTTTGCGTTTTCCGTTTCCAGCTGGAGAGGAGGTTGCAAGGACTCTTGGGAAAAAAAAACACAAAAAGCATATTCCTGTCTAGGGTATAATTTTAAGAAAATAGCAAAAAAAGTGAAACTCCTGTCAAAGAGAGGTGTTACAACTATTATCATCTTCTACAGCCTTATCAATTTGAATGTCATTTTACAGGTAAAAGGCAACAAGAAATTTTCGAAGTGCTTACTGATTTAAAAAAAACCCGCATATCCACCTCTTTACCCAAAAATATTCCCACGTAAGGGACTCCACCACCAATATAAAGCTACTAAATAACTCCGGCTGCTTCGATCCGTAAGACACCCTTCAAAATAACGGAGAAGGCAGAGTCCGGCGCACTCACCGTGCTGCGAGGGCCGCGAGTCAGACTCATCAAGGAGCTGAACAGAGTCGCAGTCCTTCGCCGGGTACAGAGAGAGCGCGTTTAAATCGGCCTCCAGCGCGTCGCTGCCCGCATCCGCAGCTGGAAGGCCAGGCACCACGTCCAAGCCGCTCAGCCCCGCGTACATCACGTCTTTCGTGTTTAGGTACAAATCGTGGGTGAGCGCCTCGCTACAGACCAACCCCTGGCTTTCGGAAAATCCGAGGAGATGCATCTCCAAATGAACTGCGTTCTCGTCGCCAAAAGGGTACTGGTCCATGCCCGCCGCTGACCTTACAGCCAGTTAAAGGCGGTCTTGTTTCCAAATAGAGCAAAACTTGAGGGCGTGACGACAACGAGCCTCCTAAACAAAATGTAAAAAGGAAAAGTTAAACAAGATTTGATGTTACTTACCAAACCCTAACCAGTACCGCAACTGGGGTATCGGACCTATATCAACCGTTCCATATCAAAGAAGAAAACAGAAGCAAACACAAGGCGTGCCCTCGCCTCCCGAAGCAGAGGAGGGCTGCTGAAGAGCCTGCCCGCAGGCTTGGAGGGCTGGGGAGTAGAGTGGGGCTGGGGGAGAGGGGGCTCTCCCTGAGGGAAACGCTGCTCCCGGCCTTGCAGGAGGCTGTGGGGCCACCCTAGGGCTGGGGGAGAGGGGGCTCTCCTTGAGGGAAACGCGGCTCCCAGGTTTGCAGGAGGCTGTGGAGCTACCC
>NW_009232670.1:0-1122 GCF_000690835.1 Fulmarus glacialis
TGCTCCTGATCCTTCCACCAATTGCCCCACTGTATGATGTGTATGTATAAGGACTACAGGAATTTCCTTTTCAAACTGAATATAGACATCATTTGTATTTTGAAGGTTTATTGATACGTTGCTCAGTTCAATACCCTGTCTTTGGCTTATGACTAAGATTGTTGCACAGCAGTATCTTTAGGTGAGAACTGAAACTCAGATCACTGCTTCCTTCCACTACCTGGCACACAGGAATATACATTGCCCAGAAGGTGGTAGATGCCCCATCCCTGGAAACGTTCAAGGTCAGGTTGGATGGGGCTCTGAGCAACCTGATCTAGTTAAAGATGTCCCTGCCCACGGCAGGGGGGTTGGACTAGATGACCTTTAAAGGTCCCTCCCAACCCAAACTATTCTATGATTCTATGATTTCTGTGTCTATGCTAAGCAAGATTGCATAGATAAGAAGTCTTTATTCTGTCTGGTAAGAACTGTGTGCTCTAGCCAAAGAGAAGACAGGAAGTTCGGCATGAAGTATGCTGGTCTAATATGTATCAGACAACTCTTTGCAGTCTAGAAGTCCATGAAAAAACACCGCATCTCAGGATTTTAAACCCTTTCTCAAGATTTTAAACCCTTTGTCAGGATTTTAAACCCTTTGTCTCTAAAATCAGTTCTTATTAGTAAGGTCATTCATGGGGGGAAGGATTTGATTTGAACAAAACTCAGGGAGTCAGCTTGACGTATTCTCTCCAACTTCAGCATTTCTCATTTTATATTCCTTCTTCTAGAATAATGAAGCAGGAGAATTCTCTGAATCTGTAGAGAAAGATCTTTATTGGCAGATACAACATTTCTTTCATTGCGGGACAAAACACTTTCTAAATTTACACTTATATTAGCGACCAAGCAACCACTTGGTAACTGACTATGCAAATCGAATCATCATTTTCAAACTAGGGCCCTGCACAGTCTTAAAATTCCCCTCTCAGTGTCTCAGACATTTATTCCCATTCTTAATAGTGCTACAAAAACCTACTATGAGAATTCTTTATTGTCCCGGGTATTGTCCAATTGAGTGCAATGACTTTGACCCCGATATCATTCTGTAAAAGGTCACCAGGTTCAGCATAAATGTATCAG
>NW_009232670.1:1148-1528 GCF_000690835.1 Fulmarus glacialis
CTATTAACAGTTCCATTTGCATCTTCTTTCTTTTTTTACTTGGCTTGTCTGGTTTGTGTTGCCACTGTTTGTGGTATAACAGAATACAAATTTTTTGCAACATGAACTGTCATTTAGCATGCATCTCTTTAATAATACATAGATACGTTTCACTGACATTACAGAAAAATGCTAGCACGAGACCAGTTTTTACAATGTATCACCAGACGGGATTTGTATTCTCCACAGATTGTAACTGGCCATGTACCGTATCACCAGACGGGATTTGCATTCTCCACAGATTGTAACTGGCCATGTACTGGAGAAGTCAGCTACTGTCTGCTATTTCCTCACTTCTCAAGTTATGGAAAGTTACCCCCAATTCAAACTTTTGTAGGGAA
>NW_009232670.1:1549-29509 GCF_000690835.1 Fulmarus glacialis
CTTGTGATTTGTCTACATATGCTGAAGGGCTTTGTCGTGTTTCTCTGCACCTCTGAATAAGGTAGTGCAAGTACTAAAAGCAGGTAGCAGTGAAGTCTGCCATTTCACCCTGGGAATGATATTAAAGTACCTGAGCTAGTACCTCTACCCTGCACTACAGAGTGCAGTATAGACATATCCTAGAACTGTTAATAGCAGTCTTTTTAACCTGCAAAAATACCACATTAATTGAATATGCTGTATGCAGAATACTCTTTGGTTTATATTATGGCTGTAATTAATTACCTTAATGTCTGCCATCTCTTTTTAGACATAAAGTTAGATCAAGCCACACTGTGAATGAGGGTAGGATATGGGAGGGAGAGAAGGGTGCTGTAACCACACGTGCACCTATGTCGTGTGACCTGGTGTTTGTGCCCCATCAGGGAGGGAGAGAGTGCTAATGAGGAGAATAAAGTCTCCTTAGCCCCACTATCATCCCATAACCCAGTAAAAGCTTCTGCAAAGGACTGTAGGATAACCATATGCAAGACTGGGATAAAGACATTGATAAATTCAGCGCAGACTTGCCAAGATGGTCAGGGCTGAAGTATTTGCTCTGGGAGGAGACTCCGAGGCAACAGGGCTGGAGAAGAGATGGCTTCAGGGGAACTAACAGCAGCCCCGGTACCTACAGGGAGGTCATCAAGAAGACAGAGCGAGGCTCTTTACCAAGGTGCACAGCAAGAGGTGGAGAAACAACGGTCATAAACTGAAACAGAGGAAGTACTGACTGCATCTAAGGAAAAATAGTTTTCATTCTGAGAGTGGTTGAGCACTGGAGCAGAGGCCTAGAGATGTGCCGTCTCCATCTTCAGAGGTTTTCAAAAAGAGACTGAGTAAAGCCGTGAGCAAACTGGTCTGATCTGACAGCTGACCCTACTTTGAGCAGGAGGTTGGACTAGAGATCTCCTGAGGTCCCTTCCAACCTGGATAATTCTGTCATTCTCAGGGACGCTGTGTACAAATACAGCCAGAGGGTTAAAAATTTTTATATGAAGGAAACAAAATGCTAGAATTCCAGTCAACGAAGTAGGGAAAATCCTCAGCCAGTTGTACAGTCAATGAGCTTTCAATTTAACATAAATAATTTTTTTGTGATGGGATAACTGAGGCCCAAGGAAATAGCTTTGGGTGTCAATGCAACACTTACTCCTCATCGTCTCTATATTTCTGATAAGGAGGCTGGCTGTAGTTTTGTTTTTCTGAGAAAAATCTGTTGAAAGTCCTGGAAGGGGGAAAAAACTTCAAAGGTTGAGCTTTATCACAGCTCCTGCATCTAGAGAAATGTCGCAACACTAAGCTGTCAGGTCTTGGCAAAGAACCAGACTAATGTGAGTGCTCTGAATATTAGAAACACTTTGCATTGTAGATATTGTGAGATATTCCTGAGGCTACAGAAGAGCTTATTGCTGAATCTAATCACTCTAGGGTCAGTTTTAGAAGTGTTTTATTTATGTGGGATGCATAAATGTTCCTCAGATCTGACTTGCTTAACATGACATTTATTATACTTCCAGTTCTTTACCATCTGGCACAATCTCAGGCAGTCAAAAGAGATTTTGATAGTTTTGCAGCTGCTTTTATAGTAGCATTAAGACTTCATAACATTTGTCTAATAGCTTCTTGTACACATCAATGTAAGAAACCTTAAAATACATAAACACAGATACCATAATTCATAACTATGAACTGCGTTTTTTTTAATAAATTAAGCTTGGTTTTGTCCCTGGAATCTGAAGAATCTCTTGGGATACTCCACTGTGTTCAGAAAAGATCTATCAGCAGTTCATAGCTCAACAAAAATACTATATAGTAAACTTCACCAGTAATTAATGTTAGCTTAGTGAAACACATATTAAAAACCAAACACTTTCCCTCTTGATCTTTTTGTAGCTGCTCCTACATCTCTCTCTCTATGAAAAAACAGCATATATAAGTAAAATTAACTTTGTTATGTAAAAACCAATCTTCTCTAGGCTTGGGAACTGTTTAAATATGATAATGTTGTTCAGTTTTAAATATTCACATTGCAAGGTTGTTGAAGATGATTAATCCAGGTGTGGATCCAACCAGAATACCAAACAGTTGTATTTTCCATATAAAATAACTAGCTTCCAAGTGACTTCGGTTTATCCCCAGATAAAAAATGCATCAAGAAGAACCGCAATATGGCACCATATAGCAAGTATCCTTTATAGCAGTCTAATGTAAACACAAAAAGAAGAGAATCCGTGGGCATTAGCCAGTATGGTTACGTATAGCGTGAGACCATTCTAACTGGACAGCATTTCATGCTGATGCTCCTCGTTCTCTAGCAAGCAGTGCACAACATTGTGGAACAAGACCTCATGAAAGCCATTTCTAAGCACAGAAGGGACAGAAGGTGCTTTGAAGTGGTGAGCATGGGTTTACAAAGGACAATCATGCCTTACCAGCCTGTGTGCCTTTCCTTGATGACTGATTCTGTAGAGGAGAGGGGAGAAATGGATGTCGTTTACCTTCTCATAAGGCTTTGACACAGTCTCCCATAGCTTCCTTGTAGCCAGACTGGGAAGAAATGGTCTAGATAGGTGGACCACAAGGTGGCTGAAAATGTCTGGACCATCAGGTTCAAAGGGTTGTGGTGAACAGTTTGAAATCTGACAGCTGCTTATGAGTAGCATTCCTCAATGTTTGATACCAGGGCTAATAATACTTAGCATCTTCATCATGAACGTGGACCATAGGATGAAGGGCATCCTCAGCAAACTTGTGGATGCCACTATGGGGGCAGAGGTTGGTATGCTGAAGGGCAGAGCTGCCAGAAGAGAAGGCTAAGGAGGGATCTAATTGCAGTCTACCTGAAGAGGGATTATAAAGAAGAGCAAAGCAGATTGTTCTTAGAGGTACACAGTGGGAGGAGAAGGGGCAACAGTCAAAAGTTGCAGCAAGGGATATTCTGATTGAATATAAGGAAAAAGGTTTTCACCATGAGAATGATTAAGCACTAGAGCAGGTTCCCCAGGGAAGCAGTGCAATCTCCTTCTTTAGAGATTTTTGAAACTTGGCTGGATGAGGAGCAGGGCAACTGGATCTAACTTTGAAGTTATTGCTACTTTGAGCAAAGAGTTGGACTAGAGATCTCCAAAGGTCCCTTCTAAACATTTATCTTTGATTCTATAATTAATTAAGCCCATATTGTTTTATTTGCATCCAAGGGTCCTTAGAGATTTAAAAGTGCAGCAGACAGAGAACAAAGTTCAGCCATTTGCATAGCTAAACATATCGTATACTTTCAGGTGTACTTCTATATCACTATAAAAGGAGTATATTTAAATATTGCCTGACACGTCAAATATAGCAATTAGGCATGTGTTGCTGTATCGTGTATGACTGAAACTGGACAGAATGTAACTTCTCGTAAATCCTTGATTTGCATGAGGACATCATGGGGCAACTACTACCATGAGAGCAGGCATGCTGTGCTGCCATAAGGCCAAGGAGGATTCTGCATAGCTGACTATATAAAGAAAAATTGCAGTAGTACAAACACCATCCAGTAGTCTGTGCTTGTTTTCCATGTTGCACTTCTCCTAATATCAAAAAAAAGAATTGCCAAATTTGTGTTGGAAAACTTAATTGTTAGTGTATCTCCACTGTTTTGTTTTCTATGGTTCTTTATTCCTCCATAATAGCTATTTCACTTTTCTGTAGGGTATCCAGTTAGTTGAAGAGCAGAGAGAATATCTCATCTACAAAGGTGAATTATTCATCAAAGGTATTTTAAGAAATCATTTTTAGAGCAATTTAGGCTTTCTTTTCTGGCACAGCTGAATCTAATGCTGTCTTTCCTTACTTCAATTTATCTTTCTTTGGCATTTGGAGAATTTTTCAGAGTTGATTTACCTCAAATCTTCAAATCTTTTAGTAGGAGAAGACCACCAAAATACAACATTTCAACTTGGTGAAGTAATGTAACCTGACGTAAATGGAAATTACTAAAAATTGTAAAAGTAGGTTCATATTCCACAAAGATTAACCTTATGTCCAATTTTCAAGTGTCAGAAAGAGCAAACCGTTTATGACAACTCTGACCTTCCTAGTGTAAGATGATCCTTCTAAAGGGTAGCTATTAGTCTTCTGTGTTTGCAGAGCACACACAAAGTCAGGAGCCCAGTTTGGTCAGCTGCCAAGTACTTTTGTAATATGTTACAGGAGTGCTCATGGTGATTGTCAAAAAAGAGAGTTTTTTATTTTATCAAGAGTTGTTGTGAATACAAAGGCAATTATTGACTTCTAGAGGGGAAAAAGAGTTTGTCATGTGATTTGGGAAAGCTTCTTCTTAAGAGAAGCGGTGACTCAGAAAATACTGCTAATAGCTTCTGTAATATTGTCACCAAAGCTATTCACCTACTGAGGGTAAATTATGTAATACAAAAAAATATAGAATTTCCAGAGCTTATATTAAGTACATTTGTATGAAAAACTAAAAATATATATAGCCCAAGCTAGAGTTGGAAACAAATTTATTAGTACTTCCATGGAGGACAGTATTTATTTTTAAGTCGTGGCTAAAAGAGACAGACTTCTTTTGAGTTCTCAGGTTATGCAGACTGAAGGCTTAAACAACTATGTTTTCTTATTAGTTTTGTTCTCATCCATGTGTTATGTATTGGCAAGTTCACTTCCTGCATCTTTTCTAAAATTAAGCCTTCAGCCCTCAGTTTCTTCTTCGGGATCAAGCCCACACAACTCATTATTGCATTGCAACCTTAGACTGTAAATGCCTCAGGGTAGGAGGCGTTTCTCCGAGTGTAGTACAGTTATCCTACAGAGCAGGGCACTGATCCAAGACATGCGGATAACAGCACGACAACAATAACTAATTGCTTTCTGGTATTTCTCTGTTAAAGTTCTGCCATTGTTTTAAAAGGAAGCTGGTTTAAATCTTTCAGCAGGTTGCATTTTGGCCCTTAACAAACATGGCTGAAAGTGACATTAATATAAATTGTGAAATATATCATTCTGCAATTATCCAATATTGCACCAAAAGAGATGTAATTTTTAAAGCATGCTAGGAATGTGTAGTTTGGCACAACCATGTGAGGCATTCCCTTTCAGGCCTTTCTTCAGGCAGTGCAAGTTGCTCATGGGTCAAAAAGTTAATCATACACTGATAGAATCCATGTGTCTTTAATGACCAGAGCACACGCTCCTAGTAAAAGCTGATTCAACAAAATTTGTTTTGTCTTTTCTGTCTTTATTTGACTATAGTTACAAGAAAGCAGCATTGTTTAATTAAGAAAGCACATTATTGGAGTTCATAAATGAATCTATGAACAGGTTTTCCTGCCAAGTCTATAATTCATATTTCCCTGGGTTTTCTCCTGGATTTAACAAGATTTTTCACGGAAGCTTTCTTACAGTGATTTGCTGCCAATATATTGCAGCACCAGTAGAGAGCTGACTGACTTGAACAAGATACAATCACCTCTTCATAATGACATGCATGATTACCCCTGCAAATCATGTAATTATGATAAAGATTTCAAAGGAAAGAAGGTAATTTATTTACATACTGTCCAGAAACATTCAGTCTCTTGATGTGGAGCAAAACCTGAATCTCACTATGGAAGTCTTTAGAGTTACTGTAACAAGACCAGTCTGAGTTAACCAGGAAGGAATCAAAGAGGCTATTAATAAAGCAGTGCCAAGAAAAGTGCTACAGGGCACTGTGCTGCAGTATATGTTTACAATATGTTATAAAGGCTGCATTTCTTTCAAAATTAACATCTTTAAAAAGCAGCAAATTTTGTTTGGCAGAAAGCAGCCCTCAAATTGAGTTTCCGAGTGATCTGGACCTATCTAAATCTTGTGAAATAAAAACAGCCAAGCCTTCTGTTCTTCAGCTCAGCCAAAAAGCAAACCTTAAACATAAACAGCACAAAAGCTTTGGCACTAACCAGAATCTGTAATTCGGCACTGAGCCAGCTATTGAATCCCCGTACAATATTTTTGTACTCTGATTTATTTTTCATAACACCTAGATACCCCAGGGGGGCTTGAAACACCATTGATGGTTAGTGCCCTATGGACCTATGGCATAGTCTTTTCAGAACCAACAGCCAAGCAACATGGGCTTGTTTTGTCTTTATTCTGTGAGTACAGATGGTGTTCAGTTCTGCTAAGTTAAAATAAATATCAGAACTTAACTATACAGTTTATATCCTCCAGACAAGTGATTGCATAAATATGCAGAATTTGCAGCCTTGCTTTTGTATTAATTCTAACCGCATCTCACTTATATCATCAGGCAATGTTTCGCCCTTATTATCGTTCACTACCAGTCTCATTTCAGACAGCAAAGCCAGCTCCAAACACATGCTAACTCTATGATAACAAAACATCCATAGCTACCTCTGTAGTCTATGACAGAGCTCTGAAAAGCTGTGCTTACCCCTCTAGCTGCCAGCAAGGAAAAGGGAGAAGGTGTGTGAGATGAAGGTTCAGAGGTTGCCAGCGCATAAGCAACAGCTACTGACTTCTACTTTCCCATTCTGTTCAAGGCAGAAAGAGCAAGCACAGCTCTTCATGGTTTTCCTATGAGTTTTCTAGCCCAGGTCTTCTCCTTCACCTATTCATTCTGTTTCCCATGCCAGGAAGCACTTAGTCTCAGCCAGGCATCTGTCCTCACTCCTTCGGATGACAGTATTCAGATTGCCTGCAATGATGATAACCCTGAACTATCTGTACCTGAAAAACAGGGGGTTTATAGGTATCCTCTATTTTCAGTGCTTAGCATTTGTTAATGTTGCTTTCACCCTGTAGCTATAGCACCACTCAAAAGCATCACGGAAATACGCAATGAATCATTTTTTCCTTTTGTCATGTTAGAAGATATTTTCTGATTTGCAGCAGGGGAGCATGCAATGTTTCTGTGAAAGAAAAGGGTCAGGAAGGAGGCTGAGGTCATGAGTTTTTTCAGTTACACATAGTTTTCTCTACAGACTGCATGACCCTTACTTTTGGCAATGGAGCTCAAAATGGTTCCTACAGAAGTCATTAGTACTGGTACTCCAGTGGTACCTAAAGCCGACAGGATCCAGACTCTGCTAAATGCAGTATAAATGCAGTAGTCTTTGCCCTAGGGAACATTTACTCTCCACCTTTCTTCACCCTCATTGCATATTCTGCCCCCAAGGCAGAATGGAAGCAGTTAATGATAGCTGTAATGATGACTGCTGTTATGTGAACACTTTCCACTGCAAACTGCGTGGATGCCAATACTGATTTCTCTTCAAACGCAGTACTAATTTCATGGCATTCAGCTGCCCTCAGTAATGGCTAAGTCTGAATTGCAAACTAGGGTCTAGTCTCCACTCTTGCAATCTAGCCATCCAGTTTTTCTTCCTTTAATTGACAGAGAGGTGGTGAAATTCCCATTCCTGGGCAACCTACTCTAACTTCCATGTTAGTCCTGCTTTGAGCAGGGGATTGGGCTGGAGAGCTCCAGAGATCCCTTCCAGCTTGAATTTTTCTCTGATTGTACATTTTATAAAAGCAGGTGATTGGATGTCCATGTCCAGAGGTGTTCTCAGCGAGAAGAGGCCAGGGGCGGCCCCTGCATCAGACAGAGCCAGCTCCAGCCAGCTCCAAAATGGACCCGCCACAGGACACAGCTGAGCCCATCAGCAACGCTGGTGGCACCTCTGAGAAAACATAGTTAAGAAAGGACAAAAAAGCTGTGCAGCAGCTGAGAGGAGTGAGAAAAATGTAAGAGAAACAATGCTGTAGACACCAAGGTCAGTGAAGAGGGAGGGGGAGGAGGTGCTCCAGGCACCAGAGCAGAGATTCCCCTGCAGCCCATGGAGAAGACCACGGTGAGGCAGGTTGTCCCCCTGCAGCCTATGGAGGACCCTGCTGGAGCAGATATTCACACCGCAGCCTGTGGAGGACCCCAAGGCAGAGCAGGAGGATGTGCCCTGAAAGAAGCTACAGCCCATGGAGAGCCCACACCAGAGCAGGCTCCTGGCAGGAGCTGTGTTCCATGGAGAGGAGCCCATGAAGGAGCAGGTTTTCTGGCAGGACTTGTGGCCCATGGGGGACCTGTGTCGGAACAGTCTGTTCCTGAAGGACTGTACCCCATGAAAAGGACCCATGCTGGAGCAGTTCTTGAAGCAGTACAGCTCATGGGAAGGACCTACGCTGGAGAAGTTCGTGGAGGACTGTATCCTGTGGGAGGGACCCCACGCTGGAGCAGGGAAAAAGTGTGAGTGAAGAGGAAGGAGCAGTGGAGATGAAGTGTTATGGACTGACCACAACCCCTATTCCCCATCCCCCTGCACTGAGTGGGGAGGGGGGAGGTAGAATAGTTGGGAATGAAGAGGTAAAGTTGAGCCTGGGAAATAGGGGAGAGTGAGGGAAAGTTGCTTTTAGTTTTCTTTGTTTCTCACCATCCTGCTCTATTTTTAATTGGTAATAAATTAAATTAATTTTCCACAAGTCGAGTCTGTTTTGCCCGTGACGGTAATTGGTAAGCAATTGCCCTGTCTTTATCTTGACCTGTGAGCTTTTTCATCTTATTTCCGCCCCCCCATCCTGTTGAGGAGGGGGAGTGAGAGAGTGGCTGGGTGGGGTCTGGCAGCCAGACAAGGTCAAACCCATCGCAGCAGGTATTGAATTTTACAAGCAATTGCAGCCATGCCCTTACCACTTTAAGCACATGAACAACACTATGGAATTCATACAGAGGGATGTATTCAAGTGCATAAAGGTATTAGGATATGCCCTTTAATGGTTGTTCTAGATCTCCACCACTACCGAATCCCTTGAGCCTGTGCACAGCAGAGTTCAAAAAGTGTTGCACTCTGCCACTCACAGTATAAAATGCTGATGCATAAAAATACATGTGTCTCATACGGTACAACTGTAAACCTATATCTCTTTATGAAACCATTGAAATGATGCTAGCAGATATGAATGCTAACATTTTTTGTATACAATGTTGAGGAAAATATGAGTGTAAGAAAATCTTGCAGCAAGGCTTTTCTATTTACAGTTAGACAGGATACTTAAATCATTTAATATGACTCAAACGATTTAATCATTTCCTGATTTAATTAGGAAATAATAAAACTTTCAGTTATCAATTTAAGTTCTTTGCTTTCATTGCTGATCTTTTGAGTGAATAAATACAAGCATGATACATAAATGTAACACAGACTATTTCTCAACAGGGTTAAGAAAAACAAGAAAACCCAGTAGTAAGGCAATACTAAATGATGGCAAACCGGAGTTACTGCAAACTGAAGGACCGATTGGTTTCACACACAAAGGTGAGCAGGAGTCATTGTTATCTGCCTTCCTCCACTGCAGCTATTTTCTTTGTAAGTTTTAATCCTCTGCTCTCACTAGTGTCCACTTTTTTCCAGAAGAAGGAAAAAAAATACTTCTGGTAACACCAAGGATGGAAGGAATAAGGAAAGTACAAGCTTGGGAAAAGGCTGCACACACTTACTAGTGAGTACTGTGTAGCATTTATCCTGCATGTGTTGATAAAACTTGCTTTGAGTGTTTCAAAACTGGGCACTTGCAGATCAGACAAAAGCAAAACTCAAAAAACTTAGCAGCTGTAGAACAGACTTACAGGCCCAGATGACAGCTAAGGAATTAGCAATGCCAAATGAAGTATGTCACATTAGATTCGCAACATCAAATCTAGCCACCTCTGCTTGCAACATATACCAGCACTAGCTGCACATAAAGAATAAGAAAAAACAGGAGGTGAGTTGGTAAAAAAGGCTTGGGTGGAAACATCACTTTTCCTGGGGAGGAGAGGGGAAATGCTATATTATTATTGATGTATTTAATATGACAGATATGACAGCTGTTTGTGACACTGTGTAGACATGCAAGGTCCTACTGAAAGGAATCTGTCTTTGTAAGTGTGTGCTAACATCCTGGATGCAGACCATGAAACTGTAAACAAAGGTGGAAAGGTCTGCTTTTGACTAGTAGTGGTGTGGGCAAATGTGGTATGAGAAAATAATTGTAGCTTTGTAACCAGAAGTTCCCTGTCTCCCAAGACTACCCACAAGTAACCAACTCTGCAAAAGCCAGTGCAGTTAAGGATGTTCCACAAACATTTGGATTTCTGAGCATCACTGCCACTAATTTTATATGTTAGCAGACCAGTGCAAGTCTTTTCCCTCCAGCCTGTTGTGCTTTAGGCTTGTAGATACTGCTGATACGCAGCAATGTATAAAGATGATCAGTTGGTTTTGAAAGTGTACCTCTTGCTCGTAACAACTGTGGAGCAACTTAGACCAGGATTCAAACTGAGAGTGGAACGAAGACAACACTGAGAACAGAAGGAGTTTACAGTCGATTTCAGCTTAGGTACTTCAGTTGGTACCTAAAGACCGATGTGATAAACCTCAGCTTAATTGTTCTAATAGGAGTACAGAGACACAAGAATAACTAATAAATACATATAGGAAGTTGCAAAATTCTAGTTACAACTGAGAAGAAAAAAATCCCACACTTGATGTCATCTGCACATTCAGTGCTTAGACTCTCATTGGAATGATTAAGAAGATGCTAGATTATATAGGGTTTTTTCACCTATTTTTGACTGCTAACAACAAATTACTAAGACTAGCAAATTACTCTGTCTGAAAAATTAGTCCAAAGTTTATAGTTCAGATGAACAAAAAATAACGAGCTGGATTTCCCTTCCCTGCCAGCCCATTCACGTTGAATAGTACTGGCAGCATTTTCCATATGATGCATAGTAATGCTGTTATTTGGTTCCTCTAGTTTATAAATAAAATACTTGTATCTGCACCTCTCTTTGCCATGACTCACCTCTGTAAGATCACATGGGAAAAATCAGTGCACTGCTTTCTTCTCTACCAGGCAAACAGTGTTCGCTGCCATCATGCCTTGATATTCAGGACCTGAGCTGTCTGCTTCTTTGTTTCACCTTCTGTGCAGAAAAAGCAGGTACAATAGCTCCACAGGATTTATTTTTAGCCAGCTTATTTACCTTGCTCCATCTGTTTAAAGCAAACAAACATTGTGAACAGGACAGGTAAGAGGCTGGGCTAGATGTACGGAGGTGGTTACCTCTGTTCTATTTTATGCAACTCCTGATCTTCAAATTTAATAAACAAGGACTTCTTTCAAGCTCTGTGCAAGCATTAACTCATAAACATATCCGTAAAGGATCAGGTAAGAAGCAACCATTTCACAAATAAGACAACTCAAAATATGTCAGTTCTTGTGGGGGGGGAGTGTATTCTCAACTTGGGCTGGACAATTTGAGCTAAAACTGCCATGAGTATGGCAACTGAGGTTTTTAACCTGGGTTAGTAGTAAATGATTACTTAAAAGGGAAACTTGAGGATAAAATCAATCCCCTTCCCTCTATTAAAACCCCAGCTGACTTATCTTTATCTTAGCACAGATGAGGAGCATACTTTCTTCTTTCATTCTTTCTTTGGAATGTAAGCACATCCTAAATGGAGGCAAGGAATTTCAGAAGTAGCTACTGAATTTGACTATGTTTTTTTATGTTGAGTTTGAAGTAGCTTAAGAGAAATTTTTAGAAATGCTGTCTCTCTGACTGCAGTTGTATTCAATATAAACTGGAGGTGTACAGCCATCACGGCTTCTTGGCAGCTGAAGACATCTCTGAGGAAGCTTGGGGGAAAATTATTTACCCTTTCTCTGAAAAACAGAAGTCAGATAAAATGCTGGTGAACTGTGGACTTCTCTTCCCTAGTACTGCTGATAACAGGAGAGAAAGCTGTAAGTATTTGTTCCTTGCCAGCATGTGTACAGACTGAAATCAAAGTCCTGTCTTCTCCGAAGGGCCTACTTGGAGTGAACTGTTTCCTACAACTGAGATCGGGGTTTCCCCCACCACAAAGTACTCCTTTTATCTTCCTTTTTATGTGCAGTATCTTCCAGCTGAGAAAACCCCAGTTCCTTTTGTCCACCGCCACTGCCACTTAACTCTTGGTAGGCCTAGTTCCAGATTCTATGGAAAAACTGTTTGATTTTCACTGAGACTCAACAACCCTGTTTTAGGTTTCACAGACACTTAAAAAATTTGGACTTGATAAAATACCCCGATGCATATGTCCACAGCCACAGAATGAGCTCATGTCTGAGCTAGCCTGAAACTAGAGCTTGGGACTTGTTAAATTAGTTCCCTATGATGTTTACACAGATCGTCTAACCCACCACCTCTCTTCAAGAACAAGGAAATACTTCCCATGTCATAAACTTCCTTTTTGGTATAGGGCGATCAGACTTGTAATTGTCTGAAAGAGGAAGAATGCTGTTCTTCTACGGGGCTCCAGCTCTGAAGGCCATGAGAAGAAGGCAGGAGTTATTTCAATTGGTAATGACAGAAGATACTCATTCAAATACATTCAGCATGTCAAGTGGCATTTTAAAAATCCTTTAAGGGCAATATGGACACAGCTGCAGGTGACTGCTTTTGTCTAGGCAGTAATAGGGCACAGAGGGGTCACATTTGCTCAGGCCTGAATCATCTTGCACAAATCACACTAGAAAGATCTTTCTAAAGGCTTCTTGAAAAAGATCAGATTTGACAAGCTCAAATTCAACTCCTAAAACTAGGACAGAGAAAATCTCATAAGTTTAAAAAATAATAAACAAACCTTTGCAGTAATTTAAAAGGATACAAAACCAGAGGATCTGTTTTTCAGGAAATACATTTTAACTGCTGTTGCATGTCACAAATAACTGTAACTTCATACAAAGTCTTTTTCACAGTGGTCCTCCCAGTTGTCTTCACTGCAGACAGCAGACCGAGAGTATTCAGGGTCAGTGGGCTGTGTCAGGAATTGACTCAGAGGAGCTTTGTGAGATTAAAAGTTGGAGTCCTTTAAAAGCTATTTTCTATTCTAAATAATAATTTCAAAATCAAATTTTATGTGGCACTGAAACATGCTTAAGAGAAATGTTGGTTTTAGATATGACACTTCCTCCATTATAGTTACGTCACTTATGCCGAGATGGACAAACTGCTTTGACGGTAACGTACTGGCTGTAAGTCTTGCTGTGTATTTTAGTTCTTTTATGCCAACACACAGGTAAGTAGTTCTCTCGCCCCCAGTGAAATATCTTTTACTTCCTGATATCAACACACACACTAGTACTGAAGTCAGAGCAGCCATAACCAGTATTTTAGCCACTGCAAATGAAAATAAAACCCAGTCTGATATGACAGAGTCTGTACTTGTTAAAAAATCCCTTTGGCAATTTTCATCTTAATGACCTCCTCTGCTCATATCAGAAGGTTATGGCCTAGCGGCTTCCAATTTCTTCGCTCATCGCCTGTCTAAAATCATGCTGCCTTTCTTTAAAATGATTCTAAGACTTTTCCCCGGAATGATTAATTTAACAATACTCTACTCTTCAATAGTATTTCAACACACTTAGACATGCTCATGAATTAACCTTCATAACCTCCATTACAAATTCATGGGTATCGTACTTACTACACAAAGTAGTTACTGTTAGATGTTCAAACAATCAATTTCATGCTTTCTATCATGCTTTGGGCTTACAGAAATATTTACAGAGCGCTCTCATTAGCTTTTCTCAAATCAGTCATGAAAATTTTTTTGCCACAATACAGAAGCCTTGGCAACAGCTTATACCCTGTGCTGGCTGCCTATCACACTGATCAGTATTGCTTCACTGTTGCCTTAAATTCCCCTCTGTGACTGTATCCATCTGTTGTTTCTTGTCTTACACCTCAAAAGCAATTTGGGGCAGGATTACCTTTTCATTTCAGATTTTTATTGCTTCAGTCACAATGGGATCATTTTCTGTGACTGAAATTCCAACATGCAACACGCACAGTAGTGAACAAATGGGGAGACAGATAGGAAAAGGCAAAATGACTTGCCTAAAATACCCTGTGATGGCTAGGAGTCAGGGCACTATCCATCTTTCTGTGTTTGCATCCTTCTTCTCACAGTTGTCATCCTTCTCATTACAGAGGAAGTCCAAGCATTCTAGCAAGGATGAAAAATCAAATTTAAAAAAGGAAGGAAGATTACAATGGATAATTCTAGGGGAGGGGAAGAGTTACTCATGCAATTTTCCAAGAGCTTCAAAACTCTAGCAAAGTTCATGTAAAACATGTCATGGGTGCTTTTAACCACTAGGAGCCGTATTCAGACCATCTCCCGCCTATAATGGACCTGGCAAATTTTAGCATTGAGGTCAAGGGAATAGTTAAGATCTTCTGTCATCCAGGGCTGCCAGATGCTGTGATCCTGCACCTCATCCATCCTTGTGTTTGGGATTGCTAGGCTCCCAAGATGCCTGGGAATGCCCGACATGTCCCAGCCTGCGCTGAGACATAAGCTTCGTAATAACACCAACCGTAAAGAGGTACCTACCTCCAGTCTAGATTTCCTCACTGTCCAAGTGCAATCCCATCACACCCAGCACAGACACCCATTATTTACAAAGCTGGAGGGAGGGGAAGTGGTTCTACTGAATCTTACTCAAAAACTTTCGGGAAAATTTGCAAAGAGAGGGTGGTAGGCCTTTCTGATTCTGGAGGGGTTTGTAGCTATAACTCCTACTTCTCAGGAAGTCACTTCAGCTAAAGGGCCCGTTCTCATTAATGACCCATCCTGTTTTCACAAAGCTCTGGACTCCACAAAGGTCTGGAAAGGGGGCAAACATAGCTTGGCTAGGACTGTTAATTGCTATGGGTTAATACACTTTTTTGCCTTCAGTTTGACTGAAAACCTGATGGCATTGGGCGTTTGATTGTTTTAAATATTCATTCTTGCAAAGCTTGAAATGTCTCTTTTGGGGAATTTTGCACTCCTGTGATATTCACCATTTCAAAGCTCAGATATCACAAATGCCTTTAGAAAAGTATGCTACGTCAGCTGCAGAAAGACTGGAGTCTCTCTATCCACTGCCTGTTTTGCCAAACAGGCGTCAAAATATGAGGAGCTTAATGCAAAAAATCCAGATCTTTGCTGCTTTTCTCAATCAAATTCTGTCCAGTCTAACCAGTTCACACACACACAAGTTTGCAGGACAAATTCACAAGCTTGTACAGAATTCAAAAGCTCAGAAAATTATTTAGAAAGCAAACCTTTTGATAACTTTTTCATTATCCATGGAAGGAAATAATAAACAAATCTGCATTTAAAAATGCGTTTTTAGATATTATGGCTGTGATTTATTATAGCAACTTCCACAGCCTCACTACATTGGCCACCTCTCTGGAAGCTGAAACACATCATCTCATATTTCCCAGCCTACTACAGATGTGAGTGAGGAGGATTAATTAGTTGACACTTTGAGAGGTATTTAACTTCTGTGTGATGCAACAGGATTGCAGCGCTGTGCGGTTCTCATATAAAGAACAAGCACTTAATAAACACCTAAGTAATATACAGATGAAATTTGGTCCCATGAGGTTTAGAGTTCAACAGGTGCAAACCAAACACCACTTGCTACAATTGCAGGTATGAGAAGAAGCAGCACTGAAGGCATCCTTAATGAAGTGTGTGGCATCAGAGTGACCAGTGTGTTATAGATTGGACATACATACGTTTGAATCTTGCTTGGCAAAAAAGTTGAAAGTCAGCTGGCTCAGCTGTCAACTGTATCCATTTATATCTGATCATACAGGCTAAAGGCTCATAGTTGGCTGGATACGCTTCTAGCTACATCTCTCTCTTTTGTGCTAGTGGCTACTCAAATCACCATGCCTTAACCCTGCTGCCTTTGGCATACCACAAGCCTTCATGTATTTTACGGAAGTGTAACAGCTACATAAAACAAGCTGGTTCCACATGACTTAACAGTTCTCTGTTCTTCTCTGCTCTTCATCTGCAAAGACTATAGAGCCAGAGCTTGAAAACTGTTGTGCTGGGCAACCAAACCACGAGAACCAAATAGGTGGGACCAGGCCACAGTGTGTGGCAGCAATGCGATGGATGCACACTAGCCAAACAACTCTGTGTCTACTGCACACTCCTCATGCGTCTTCAGGGCTGGACCCCCTTTCCCAGCCTGTCGTGTAACCCTGAGCAAGCCATTCTACCTGCCTACCACACATTTCTCCTCTGTAAGAAGAGAATGAGAAGGCTTCCCTCATCCATGGGGATCACTTCCTAACATATGCAAAGTGCTTTGAGAACCTCTGATTAAAGGGGTAAATTTGGATGTTTTATTAAGTAGTACATCCATTATTTCAAAGATCAGACTGCATTTGTAGCATGTGATGCTGACACACTGACAGCCTTTTCTAAAAGGAAGCTGCGTCATGGCTGTGGACTAGGGTTTTTTTAAACCAGCTACACAGAGAAGTCTTTCTAGCAACCTGCAAAAACTTGCACAAGTAATTTTTGAGCACCAGCACCAGTGAATCCTGGTTTCCTGGAGATTTGTGTCCTGACTGGCTGACTTCCATATCTAAAGAAGCAAAATCACCAAATGAAGCTTTTCCCACAATAGCAGGACCTACAAGGTGTCCCTCCCACCTGGATTCTCTAATGACACATGGGTTTCCAGCCTTTACTTCGGTAAGTATGCCTACAGGTGTTTTATTTTCTACCCATCTCCCTGTTTTCACAAAGGTGGCGTGAACTTGTGTTCAACATTTTGCCCTTCTGTCACATTTGACTGAAAATGTATTTAAACATTAGTAGCAAGAAAAGGAAGGATGAGGGAAAATCCATCAGGTACCATGGTTCTGCAAGTCTCCATAGGAAACCAATCAGAAAATAAGCAATTAAACTCCAGCTAGTATCAGAGAAAGACAGGAAGACACAGCTCTCATCAGACAGAACAAAAATGGTCCGACAGTAAAAAATAACAACTGTTTCACTCTCTGTGAAGGTCTCTTTCCAGGCAGCACAGAACATCCAAACACAACCTTTTCCTCTGGAATCCAGCACTGACTGGATTTTTTGCTCAGCTTGCATATGTTGTTGCTGTACGCAGGAAGCACCTAGGTCTTTATCTGATCTCCATGACAAAAAGCAAGAATAGAGAGCTAGATTTGCAAAATCTGCTTTTTATTTCCCTGCTTAGAGAAAATAAATTCTGTAGAGAGGGCACAGAAAGAAGTGCTGACAGCTTTCTGGAGACAGCAAGAAAACCTCCTTTGGCTAAATTCCCAGTAGAAAAACTTGCGTTGTTGTGATGCTAATTATGTCACACACATCTGTACCTTTTTGTGCTTTTCAAGGAGTTAATAGTTGCTGCCACAGATCCAGCTCTCGTGAAATTAGCCTCCCTACTCTGCAGGGTTAATGTTTGCAAACAAATGCACAATCATTTGTTTATGCTCAGCTGCATGGACAATACAGACACAGTTATGTGCAAACAACACCTCGCCTTGTAGGCAGCCAGTCACATGCCTAACATTAAGCATAAGTCATGTGCAAACTCATCTCTGGCCCTTGTCCAAATCCCTGCTTACCCTCCCACATAAGAATGTACAACATTAGGTGGCACTGAATACCTAAATCGAAATTCTCCTTAGTTTTATTGAAGTAACAGACTGCAGCTCCTTTTGGTCTTTGCCAGCACACAGGTGGGAACAGCCATCTTGGCCCCAAATTACATGCAGAAGGCAGCACACTTAAGCATCTTATTACATTACTACAGCATCTTAAATGACTTCTAACAACAGTTCAGAGACCTCCTACCGAGGCTTGGCAGAGCCTGGCCCCCATGGCCTAGTAGTCGTGGGTAGCAGGTGGTCTGAATTGCTCTCATGAACTCAGTATGCCATGTTATTCCATCTGTCATAGGCACCATAAGGTATATCCACCCTATATATTAAGCCTGCCATGCAGGGTGAGCTGCCCAGCTGAGGCTGTGCCTGCTTATGAGTTCCTCCAGCCCTCTCATTTCACTGCTGGATCATTGAGCAGAGCTGAGCTCAGGGATCAGCTGAACCAGAGGAAGTAGCAGCTGAACAGCAATTAGGAGCAGCTCAGTGCCATCCCAGACCACCCCACCGAGTTCTGACCCTAGGGTCTCTTAAAGACTTTGACCCCTGGCTAAAGTGCACTGTGGTCTGGGGATAGAGGTTTTACAGTGTGATGAGCAGGCCCAGGTTTAATACATGATGTGAACACAGCCATAGTAAGCAGGTGGGTGAAGTCTTTAAAGTTACATATTATAATAAAATTATAATTAAATATATGTAATTATATATATTGAGACCTGTTTTAGGATAGAGCCTAAAAAAAAAAGGTAGGTGTCATTCAGTGTGTTTTTCATACTGTACATACAATTACCAGCACTCTGGGCTTCAGGGAGGGGAAGGCCACTGCATGCCCCCCTGATAAAACTGCTTTCTGAGATCTGGCTTTGAAATGTTTTGTGTTTGATAGTCAAAGTAAATGTTTGTGCACAGCCCAAATAGTGCAAGGGACCAGCACAGCAAACAGCACTTGAGCCAGGAAGAATTGCCTCCAGGCTCCCATGGGAGAGAGATTGCTTGTACCCATCGCTCAGCCGAGTGTGAGGGTATCTGAGTGCCATTCCCTCACTTGACAGGCTTTCAGATTTGGTTTCAGTGGGTACTCACTAATTTAAATACTCTGGCTAGAGGTTGTAGCACTTCAGATATGCTTTTTAACTTCAAAAAAGGCACACCTGACAGCACAAATTAGTCACAGCTAAGGAAAACCTAAGAAAATGCATTAAAATTAGAGCAAAGACTTGGCTCCCAGGAGAGACTAGTTTTTTCATTAGCTGCAAACTACAGATAAGATTTTTTTTTACTGTTTCCTATTTACATTTTGAGAGCCAGAGTTGCTGGATATTCCCTTCAACCAGGAGCTCTTGAGTGCTTCACACCCCAGTTGTCTTCCATGATTTCTAATCACTAATCACTTCTCTTCTGGAAAATTCAATTCAAGCCCATGTCTACCTCTAATGTAGGGAAGCTTCAAGAATCTGAGGTATATTCTTTTTGCATCAGTCTATTTTTGTATCACTACAAATGTTTTCCTGCTGTGTGGGTCTGCAGCAAAGTCCTTGCTATGAAACTCTTACTTTTTGAGGTACAATAGAAACCAAAGGGAAATGTCCCTTTTGCAGGTTGTGGGGAGGCCTTGTGAGCCAAGGCACAGCCAAGCCAAAATGCAGATGAGGTCAAAAGGACGTGTCCACCTCTCACCGCTCGTGCCACACGCTGCAGCTGGAGCAGGATATTTTGCCAGGAAGGAAGTCACCTCCTCACCCCCGGTGGGATTTCCCCTAGTATGCAGATGGCTCTGGTGTGATGCAAAAGTCCCACCGCTTCCTAAGCAATTCCTCATCCCCCTCCTGTACCATCAGCAGCTGCTACCTCGCTGCTGAGGCTGCTCTCAGGTTTTACAGGGAGGTAGTCACAGCAGAGTGTGCTGGGTGACTGTATCAGCCTTGCCCAGGCAGCAGCATCCGTGGGATGAGCAAGGATCTGGCTACAATAAGGAGATTGTAGGGCCTTTGGTTTATGGTCCAGCTCTAGTACTCTGCCAAAGAAGGATTTTGCTAGGTTATGTTCAGGACCAGTAATTAGACTCTGTTTCCAGATGTTGCCCAGAGAGGGACTCTGAGAGAAGAAAGGAGGTGGTGGATTTTTTTTTTTTATAAAAGGTAGAAGTTTGTTTTCTGACAGCTGGTCAACATTTAAACAGCCTGGCAAAACCTTACATCAGTTTTAAAGACATGCTTTACTGGAAAGTGATTTCTGCTACAAAAAAGCCACTGGGGAAGTAGAATGTTTTTTATAAAAATATTTCAAATGATCATTCTAGCAGAGGAAGCGAGAGAAAAGGCAAGCTTGAAGTTTCACATTGTCTTCCCCATGGAGAATAATCCATTACTATCACACATGGTGCAGGTGGATGGGAAGGGAGGAGGTGAGCTCCTGCTGGACCAGGACACGGGAGTTCAGACTCAGAAGGAAGATGGCATGTTCTTTGGTATTGTGGTATACAGAGGCAATGCTTAGCCAGCAGTAATGTCACAACAGCATGAAATACCACAAGATTTTCATAAAAAAGACAGAGCTGATTAGCCATGAAGAAACAGTTAGTTTAACGAACAGATAAATAAAAGTTTGGCCATTTACCTGAAGCCTCATATCAACACATTAATCAGGAGAAGAGCAAGGGACTGATCGAGAGTGAAGGAAACGGACAGTGCTAAAACCTGTTCTGTGAAGTTAAATCACCACAGAGGAAGAGCATGAATATTAATTTAGTAATTAATATTAATTTGTGTGTGTGTGCTCTTTAGGGGCTTGAGATAAATCCCATTTGGGGTGCATCTGCCAGAGTCCTGAGCAGTGCTGGGGAATTTCCTCCTGAAATTCAGGGCTGAAATCAGAAACTGTGGTCATACATACGAGAACCTACAGCTATACGTACATAAAGTTTTACACTTTGGAGAGGTGGCAAGCAATGTGTATAATAGCTTTAAGTTGCTTAAACTTTATAGTGAAGTAGACTGACAATATGGGGTGAAGGCAATGGGCTGGACAAGGATGAATGACTCTGGACCAAAGGGCCTGAGTAAGATGACTGAAAGTAAGGATTTGAGCTAGAGATCCTGAAAAGACACTGGAACAGGACAAGACCTGGGAGATTACCTTCCTCCAGATACGGCTTGAGCATGACTATCCTTTCCATTGCAGCTGAGATGGCAGTCTCCTACCTGAGCTGTTGCTGTAAGCATGGTGGCTCATTCATATTTTGCAAATGTGTTTCTTTCCGCCTACCATGAAAAATTCCCTGTTGGCAGCACCCTGCATCACCTCTGACATGGCTTTTGGCCAGGCCCTTGAAGATGCAGCACTTGGTGCTTCTGGTTGTGAACTGACGCACGATGTGCAGAAGCACCCTGTATGGGCTGTGCTGAGCTACCGCCAGACCACCTGACCCCACCTGCCATCCTTCTCCAGGCAGCACCGGACCTCTTGCCTTTTTTTGTGGTGGCCTTTTGGCACGTGGCCTCTCCCCTCTTCCCGAACTGTGGCTGGGGTGATTTTTTTCTCTCCTCAGGTCCCTTCCCTTCCTCCCTCTGCATGGGCGTCACTGCCCGTTCACCACAGCAGTACTGGATACAAGCACTGTGAGTAAAAGCTGGGAGACTACCAGCAGAGGAAATGCTTTGAAAATGAGATCTCCTACTTCTGTGCAGAGGAACAGGCTATTTTAGGACCAGACTGTGTTGGAGATAATGGGCTGGGATGGGATTACTGCAGCTGCTAAAGGAAATGCTGTTGTATCTAAAGCTTCCCAATAAGCAAGGCGATAGACATCATGTAAAGAAACCCTCCAGGCTCATCGGTTCCTCTCCTCCCTCTTTGGCATGGCCTCTGGACTCAGAAGCAGTAGGCAGGAGTTTCCCCAACCACAGAGACCACCGCTGGTTTACAGCAATGTAAGGGAGCAACCCTGCCATTTGCACCTTCCTTGAATAATAACAGTTTCCACACAGGCTCCTAATTACAGCAGAAAGGAAGGGTTGTCCTGCTGTCAGTCTGAGGGCAGCACAAAGGAGCGTGGTAACAGACAAAATTCCAGCAGTCCTGGGCATGTTTAGCAACATTGCTAAGAAAAATTCAGTCCTGAGCAGCTCCCAAGGAAATCACACCCCCTTGTCTGTCTGAGATTCACTGATTCTCCCTCCAGCTGCAGCACCCCAGCCATTTAAATGAAGTCAGATAATTAAACATACTATGAAAGCAGCTACAGTGTGCTTTCTCTGTCAAAGCTCTGTTGGGTTTCACCAGAGATGCTTCAGCTGAAACCTTCAGTTCTTAAATTTGCTCGTAAGCAGTCTGTTGGGACTGGCAGGCCACATACATTTGTCATCACCTCTGTCTTCAGTACATAGGTCCCATCTGCCGAGGCAGCAGCCTCTAGCATGCGTTACCCAAAAGCAATCCCAGTAGCCTGACTTGGTGTATACTTCTCCAAGCTACATCTCTGTGCTACAAGGAGGAGAAGCTGCAAGTCACGCTGTAGAGCCCTGCAGACCTTTGTCCGTCATCGTGCTGAACGGTCGCTCTGAGAATTACCTGCAGATTTATTAGCCTTCAATGAAACTTGAGAAGAACGTTGCTGTCTCTATTCTTACAGAGATTTACAGCTCATTCTGCCTAGAAATGGGGCTTTTTTCTTTTTTAATTGAGTGATCTGTCTTTGGGGAAAATATTTTATTTTGTGCTGCATGTTTCAAGGTCTTTGACCGTGTCACTTCCACTTTATTTAGCTACCCTGTCATACCAGCCTGTGTACTCCCTGTTCCACTATCCATGGCAACCTTCATGGCTCATACATTTATTTTTCCTTTTATGCATCTCCATGATTCTTCCCAAACCGACTCTTGAGACTGGAATGTGGCCCTAAATTAGGACTTATCTACATGGGAGACTTTTCCAGAGATTCTCTGTGGAAAGACTTGCTGCAGCATACGTGTGCACAGCTGGGAGTTATACCAGTGAACTGTCATAATTCACTGTGCATTTGTGCCACGATAAATTAGTACAAGCGCTAACTCAGAAAAAGTCCGTAGCTATTACTGGAGAAAGGTCAGTTAAGAACTGTGTTCACTGTGTGGCCACATCCAAAAAGCAAACATATATGAGGCTATATAAAGGATGGCATGAAGGGTTATATAATTCAGTTACACAATGTATGTGATTGCTGTCATCGGAAGACTGTCTTCAGTGCTTGGTACTCTGTTTCAAAAATAAGTAACAGGACTGGGGAGTTCAGGGACAAGCGGCATTCTTACAGCGATGAACAAAAAAACCTAAAAGAAGGATTGGAGCCATTTATCTGGGAAGGATAAGATGTGATAAATAAAATAATGAACAGTCTAGGACATGTGGATTAAGAATGCCTGTTTTCCCTTTCATATAACAAAAGAACAAAGTCATTCAAAGAGATGAGAAATAGCGAATTAGAATTTTACAGCAGCAGCACTTGCTCGACATAGTTACAAACCACGGAGCTCTGGAATGTACTTAAAACCCAAAAGTCAGAAATCTTGATGTGGTAACAGGAACATATACAGTTGCAACATTGAAAGCTAAAAAACAGAAGGGAGATAAATGCTTCACTATCTATTATATAGGGGATTGATTTACACCATCAGGGAAAAAAGATACCAGGGCTTGTTTCCACCTTCTACTGATGTCTCCATTACTAAACCCTCTCAGAAACAAGCTATCCCACCAAATGGCCATGCATCCAACAGGACAGTGATGTCTGTGTTCCTAAAGAACAATAACAGCACTGAAGGCAAGGGAGCTGCCTCTTATTTCCAGAAATGTGTAACGTCTGCCTATTGTGCCCTTGCTGATACTTAGCATGGCTGCACACACTAGAGCCACTGTTCAGAAACAACTTTCAAAGATACCAGTTCAGCCAGTGAAAAATATTATGTCTGAAAGAGCTCGGATTTTGTGAACTTTCATCAGATCTGAATTCCAGCTCTGGTTGCCCTGGAAACACTGGGATACTGAAGACACCTCATCTCGGGGCAGCTTTCTCTGGGGGGTTTGCTTGTCGCCAGGAGCCTCAGCCACCACAGCACTTGCTGAGATACTGACGAGAGCATCAATTTCACTCAGCAACTGCAGGGCAGGTCAAACTGCTTCTTCCTGAGATTAATATTGGTTCACATCCAGCCCAGACCTTTTGAGCTGAGTTTTCTTAGTTCAAATGCACAACTGTGCCATATGGCAGCTGCTCCTGGCTTTCAGTTACTAATTCCCCCAGGTGGGTGCAGACACCGTATCTCTTATTTGCCCTGACAAAGTGGCAGAGGGAGCTCAGGCAGTTCAAACATATCCTAGGAGAAAGTGAACAGTGAATAGACTTCTGGCCACTGTATCACAGTTTGCTACCAAACACACAGCTGTTCTCCAGTTGCATTGCGAGATGGAGCCAGACCGACTATTCTTCTCATCTCCATTACCAGTTTTCCACTGATCTTCTCGGCTGCCTGGCCTCCATGCTACATGAAGCTGAGAAACTGCAGCATTTATAGATTTCATTAGGAGGCCAAAGTCTGCCCTCCGGAAGTCCAAAGTTCTGCTGACCCCCCTCCTTCTCTGAGAATTGAAAACGCTATCATTTCATGATCGCTGTGCCCAAGATGGCCTCCAACCATCACATCACTCACAAGTCCTTCTCTGTCGGTAAACAACAGGTCTAGTGGGGCGCCTTCCCTAGCTGGCTCCCTCGCCAGCTGTGTCAGGAAGTTATCTTCCACACACTCCAGGAACCTCCTAGACTGTTTCCTCTCTGCTGTATTGTATTTCCAGCAGACATCTGGAAAGTTGAAGTCCCCCTAGCGATCATGAGACTTCTCCCAGCTGCATATAGAATATTTCATCTGCCTCTTCATCCTGGTTGGGCGGTCTCCCACTATGATATCTGCCCCTCCCCCCTGATTCTTCCCCACAAACACTCAACCCTTTCATCCCCATCATCAAGCTCTAGACAATAAAAACACTCCCTAAGATATAGGGCTACCCCACCGCCTCTCCTTCCTTGCCTATCGCTTCTGAAGAGCTTATAGCCGTCCATTGCAGCACTCCAGTTGTGCCAGTCATCCCACCAGGTTTCTGTGATTGCAATTACATCATAGTTTTCCAGCTGCACAATGGCTTCCAACTCCTCCTGTTTGTTGCCCATGCTGCGTGCATTGGTGTAGATGCGCTTCAGTTGGGCTATTGATCCCGCCACCTTTATTGGGGGAGAAGCCCTAATTCCTATGTGACTGTTCTCAGGTGCTTCCATGGTTTCTAACACATCAACAACCCTTGCGTTTTTGCTGCCAAATGGGTCTCCATCCCCTACTACCACTAAGATGGCTAAGGTGCTGCGCGCATTAGTACAGGATTATTTCAAATGTGCTCCAGTGTACTCAGCACATCATGGAGCAGACCAAAGGACCTTGCTAGCACACCATCCCTCAAACATTGGCGTGCCGCCCCCAGGCTTATCTCTAGCAACTCTGGTTTTATCCCTTTTCCCCCTTCAAATCTAGTTTAAAGCTCTTTCAATGAGCCCTGCTAACTCCTGCGCAACGATCCTTTTCCCCTTTGAGACAGGTGTACCCCATCTGTCGCCAGCAGGCCTAGTGTCATGTAGACCAACCCATGATAAAAAAAACCAAAATTCTGCTGGTGACACCAGGCTCAGAGTCAGGTATTGATCTGCTGGGTCTTCCTGTTTCTTCCCTCATTGTTCCCTGCAAGTGGAAGGATAGAACAAAACACTGCTTGCTCACCTGAACCCTTAACCAATCGTCCTAAGGCCCTGAAGTCTCTCTTGACCTCCCTTGGACTTCTTACTGCAACTTCATCGCTGCCTCCATGAAAAATCAATAATGGATAATAATCCAAGGGATGTACCAGGGTAGGATATTTTCTTGTCACATCTTTAACCTGGGCCCCAGGGAGGCAGCAGACTTCCATAAGAAGTGGGTCTGGTCTGCATATTGGACCTTCTGTTCCCCTCAGAAGAGACTCTCCTATGACAATGACCCAACATTTTTTCTTTATGGAAGTTTTGAGTCAGGGCGTAGGCCAACTTAACCTTGGTGACACCTCCAAGCTAGATGAACCATCTTCCTTCTTCTTGTTCAGTTCCATTTGCAGAGTCTCATACCTATTATGCAAGGGCACCTGGGAGGGTGGGGTAGTCACGGAGGAGACATGCCTGCTGCGCTGGGTAGGAACTTGTTGCCGTTGCCCCCTGTCCCTTTAGTCACTGCATTCTGCTGGGTGGAAAGAGGATAGGGAATCCTCTGTATCATGTGTCCTGTCTGCCTGACCTGTCTGTCCCAGGGATGGTAGGGTGCGTTTCCAGTAGTCTTATCTCTCTTTCGCACTCCCTGATACTCCTCAAGCTACTCACCTCCTCCCAGAGCTCTGTCACTAAGTGGAGGAGTTCCTCTACCTGGCACACCTTACTGCCACCCGGTACTGGCATAAGAGCAGGGCACAGCCTGCAGCCTGGCACCTGGGCGGCTGCGTGTTCCCACCGGAGCTCTGTCTGGGAAGCTGCATCAGTCGTGGTGGGTGCAGAGCTTAGAGAGGCCATGGCCTTCTGCCGGGTGGATGCCATTACTCCCTGGTCGAGCTGGCAGAGCTTCAGCGCCCTGTTTGCCCGCCCTGGTCACTAGCGCTCCCTCCCTAGCGGGATCGTGCCGGCACTGGAGCTGCTCACCTCAGCGTCTGAGTGGGAGTGTCTTCACTGCAGAGCACTCAATAGCTATGACAATTAGCTGATGAGCACATGCCAGAACATCATGACTAGGACCCAGCCATATCTGATATGTGCTTGTTTTTTCAAAGAAGCAAGTAGTTAATGACTACTATAATTAATTATGATAATTACTGTACTCTCTGGAGTGCCTTCCACTTAAGAATCTCCACAAGCTTTTTCTGCACTGGTTTAATTGATGGCCCTGTTCTGTGAGGTACATGATATCTATGACCATGGGCAAGTCACTTAGCAGCCCTTTAACTTCCACATTAATAGAATGAGTTTAATAAGAACATCGTATTTCACCAGCAGGAAGATACTGTTCAAGATTATGGGTTGTTCAACTTAGGAGAAGCTGGAGACTGTATAAGTATCTAAGTAAAGAGACCCAGGGAGGAAACAGAGGTAGAGGAAAGCACCAGAGTTAGAAGCTTAATTGTCCTCCACACTTGCTGTCAGACCACACCTGTGGCATACCAGCTCGAGGCAACCCAGACTGGATTTGGAGATTGGCTGTGGGCAAGGTTTCCACAGATATGTTTCTGGTAAATGGATTCAGGCTAAGTAGCCATTAGAACTAAACACAAGCTTTGGTTTAGATTTTTGTTTTCTTAAGCTATCCAACCTAAAATGGGCTTCCCAGTTGTTTCCCTAATAACCAGTCCATATGTCAGGAACATATTTAAGATTATTATGTATCAGGTAAACAACTCAAGATTAAAATAGGTTCAAACCGTAGCCCATATCTACCTGGTTTAGGGAAGAAAGCCACAGAATTTCCTCCATTTATATTAATTCTTTTACATACATGGGAGGAAGTGTCTGTGGACTAGAAATCATGAAATTATCAGCTCTGCAGTGGATTTATTGTCTTGGTAGAGAAAGAAGCAATTACAGTTAAGGGAACGGTATGAAAAATAACTGCTTCTGAATAGTTCTTTCCAATTTTAATCAATGTTAGATATAACAGTGGAAAAGTTAGTGTTTATATTTAATGTCTAAGTTCATAACTCTGCAAATTATAAAGTTCTTTTCAGGTAAAAACATTGATAGGGAGCACATTTCACATTCAGAATGAATCGCTAAGAAGAGTTTCATTTGCAGACAAATATTCATGCCTGGTCCTTCATGCCCTTGAATATGCAGGGAATGGAAACAGCATCACATTACTTCTCTGACTAGGTGGAAATAACACAGCCCTGGGACTGGGAGAATGAAGAGCCGCCCACTGTAGGAGAAGATCAGGTTCAAGACCATCTAAGGAACATGAAGGTGCACAAGTCCATGGGACCTGATGAGATCCATCCGCGGGTCCTGAAGGAACTGGCGGATGAAGTTGCTAAGCCACTATCCATCGTATTTGAGAAGTCATGGCAGTCCAGTGAAGTTCCCACTGACTGGAAAAGGGGAAACATAACCCCCATTTTTAAAAAGGGAAAAAAGGAAGACCTGGGGAACTACAGGCCAGTCAGTCTCACCTCTGTGCCTGGGAAGATCATGGAGCAGATCCTCCTGGAAGCTATGCTAAGGCACATGGAGGTCAGGAACGTGATTTGAGACAGCCAGCATGGCTTCACCAAGGGCAATGATGATTACTATGATGGAGTAACTACATCAGTGGACA
>NW_009232671.1:0-34189 GCF_000690835.1 Fulmarus glacialis
GCTGCGGGGCCTGCTCGTTTCGAACCGGAGTTTGAGGGAGGGCACAGACCTGGCCGGGCCGTTAACGGCAGTTTAAGCGTGCTTTGAGCGCGCTTTGAAAAGCCGCGTTTTAGCAAACACGGAAAGGCCGTCCCGGTGCCGACGCTGCTGTGACAGCTGCACAGTCAGCCAGCGTTGGGGCGGTCAGGCGTGCCGGGAAGGTGGGCACAGCTGTGCTCCCCCCCGGGGCACAGCGGCTGGCGCATCTTCAGCCATTTTCCTAAGACCCTTTACTTGGGATATAGACTCCTGCACTTAGCAGGCCTGGATTTTGCATTCGCACCACAGAGAGGCATTACATTTGCAGATCAGGCTGTTGGTAGTCTTAGTAAGCATACCCCTTCGAGCCCTGTGCCGTTTTAGTATGTGGGGTTTATTTTGGCTTTTCTGCTGGTGTTAAAACGATGAATTCTTTGTCTTCGGTAAGGTTTTGACCTCTCCTTTTTGTGGTGAAGCCAAGGCCTGGGCTTTATGAGAATTTGGAAAGGCCAACCCTACAAGTAGGGAAAATGGATAAATGTGGTGTAGTTCCAGTGGGAAGCACACAGGGACACCGGTGAAGGGTTTCTCATGACTTGCATAGTTCTTGGATATACTTTCAGCATGGCTTTAAAATCCAGTAAGGAAAAACACTCTGAAGCGACAGGTTTACTTTCTTTTTGTTGTGTGAAACTATGCAGGTTCTGTAGAAACTGCTGAGAAAAATCTTTGCCGAATTGCTGATTATCTTGAGAACTGCTGTACTGTGAAGTGAGAGGAAGGAAAGTTACACTGAGTTTCTCGTAATCCCTAGACCCAGTGCTTGGCCTGGTGGCCCAAGCACTGTTTTGGAATGGATAAAAGAGGGAGCAAAATCCCATCACCACAGCCAGACAGGTCCAGGCAAGGCTAGATTTGTTTCACTGAGCTGCTTACCTCCATCCTGCCCACTTCCCCACCAAGGATGTGCCTTCAGAGCAATAGTCTGCTCTGCTCTCGTCTCGTCCAGTTTCCCGTGTTTGGCTGTAGCTGGCAGTGACTCCGTGCTGAAAGCACAATGAGAGATTGTTACAGCTGTAATCAAGTTAATATTGTTAACTTTTTTATTACTATTGTTAAAATGATGTCATAGGAAAAAATGAAGTTAACTGTAACAAAAAGTACATTTATTTTGGTCTCAAGTGAAGCTAAGACATACTAGTTTTATGGATACCTACTCACTAAGTGCATGATTGAAGCACTTGGTGAGGCAAAAGCCTTGCTCCTTGCAGAGCACAAATTGAATGTGCAAAGGGACATGCTTTTTGTTTTACGTGCATTCAGTCCTCATCACTTTCTTAACTTTATGGTGTTGGTAAAAGGTACCACCTCCATAGGATTGTGGGTTTGGTATGGTCTCACTGGAAAGAGAGTTCATTAGCTGAAACCTCCTATGATAAAAGCTTAAATAGTTCTCTGCTTTTTGGCATTACAACTTAATCTTTGCCCATGAATCGTGCTAAAAGCAATTTTAAGAACAAGGTCTCAAAGGAGAAAAATGTGTATTTAACTAGGTTTGATCACAAGTTATTGCTGGGTGGGAAGATACTGGTTAGTTTGAAAGCTGAAGTGCAATTATAATTGTGTCACTTTACCACTTTTCCTCTTTAAAACACTATAGTATGTCATCACACTCCTTCTATCCTGGTAACTGCTTAGGGAAATTCACTAGTTCAAATGAATTGGTCTAAAATTGATCTAACTCCTTGTGTTATTTCAAAAGTGTACTGATTTCTGTGACTAAATTTTGTTTCTGCAATTATGTTAAATATTTTGGTGGTTTATATTTGACAGTTTAATAAGTAGTTCTAATGGAAGTGAAATATTAAATGATAATATAATTTCTCAAAGTATTATGCCTTTGTGAAAATAAACTGAGGAAAAATTTGTTTGAAAATAAACTTTTCACAGTGGCAAAATTGTGCTGTCATTGCAGTGATGCTAAAAAAAGGCTATTTCAACAATCTTGTTGTCAGAACTTTGGATTGCTACGATGTTAGCCTAACGTTAATGTTTTTTAAAGGTCGTCAATGAGAAGTGGAGAAATGGCTAAATTGACCCAGTTAATCGACAATGATGTCTTCCGGGCTTATGCTACTTATACAACTATTGTTCTTCTAAAAATGATGCTAATGAGTCTTATAACAGCATACTTCAGAATCACAAGAAAGGTAAGAAATTGAGAGTACTGTCTGGTAGAATAGATTGAAATTTGTATGGAAATACAGAGATATTACAGGTGTTTCTTTTCTTTTCAGCTTTCAAATACTGGTGCTGTTCTTTTTCTTCCTCCTCCCTCCTCTGATGATATTCTGAGTTTGGCGTGCCAGTGCTTTGTTGGTCTCAAATGGACAACGTCTTTAACCTCATTAGGAGATAATTACGAGACTGTATCTTACAGTTGCATTTGACTTATTCTACCCTTCTAAAACATTTCTATTATTTTTAAATAAGAGTTTTTAATAACTGTAATTTCCACTGTCTTCTGCAGAAAGCTGGTGTCCAGGGTACCCAATTTATAAAGCAAATAAAATGTGATACGGAGCCATGTTACATGAATAACCAACTAGTAGGGTCAGAAGAGGGGATATGAAGCGGATTTTTATGCATCTATAACCTTTTAATCCAGTAGTTCTAAAGCTCTTTACATTCCCTAATTGTTTTAGCCTTCCCGTTGCAGGTGGGCCATTATCTAAAAAAAAAATTCCATTTTTTTCTAGAATGAGAGTCAGGCTGAAAATTTACGTGGATTGATGTGTAGGCTAGATAAGTATATGAAAGATCCACTGAGGTTTACTAAATAATGCAGAAGCTGCATCTAGCTTAGAAGAGAGTGCTCATGGGAAGCATCGTGTTGTGTTTGCCCTGTTCTTGGTCTTCTCTAGGCATCTGCTCAAGGCCACTGTTGGTAACGCTTGGTCCTGGGCTGAAAGAGCCTGAGTTTGCCCCGTATGCCTGTTCTTGTGAGATCTGTTTCTGCAAGACGGTGTGTGCTTCAAGGATTTTATTGCAGTCCTTTAGTTGAAATGCTGCTTTTTGTTCCTGCTGGGTGCAAGAGAACCCAACTGAACTGTTCTGTTGTTCGTGAAGTCCTGATAGCACAGCATTTAAGCTACTCCTGGTTTCTGATAGCTCTCTAGGTCTTTGGCACAGCTGACGATTGAGTATAGTAGACCACACAGCCTGTCCTGTATGTTCAAAATAGGACCCAGATGTCCGTGTCGTAACCTTACTTCCTTTTGCTCTTGTGGAAGCATGTCAGCTCTGCTGGTCCTGTACATAGATCCAATGGAGTCCTGTATTAATGCTTATACCATATTATGATCCATATGTGTGCAGGTGACAATAGGGCCTTCGTTAATTTGGAGTATTTGGTTTTCTTATGACAGACAGTGATATTACAAATAAACAAATTAGTAAAGTAATTTTTATTTCCTATTTAATATAAAAAAGTCTTTAAAATATTAAGAAAAAATGGAGGAAAGCAGTTAGTGGAGCGAGAGAAGGTAAAGTGTTGCTGATGCTGATACTGTTAACGTGTCCCCGGAATTTTTAGGCCAAGGATATTTCATGGAAAGGGATCAAGGCTGCCTCAGAAAGCAATCATGTAGCTCTCCTAAAATCAAAAGGTTTTGTTGACTTAAGCCTGCATAGCCTGAACGATCCACAGAATGCATGTGTTACCACGTGTCAGCAAGGAGAGATCTACTGCAGTACGCACTAACAGAATTAAAGGTTGTTTTCAAATAGTGTCTTACAGTATTTGGAGGTAATAACAGGTCATATAAGTGAAAAAATTTGTCCCTAAGAGGAAAGGGAGAAACTTATTTGGTCATAAGTGAGGATGGGATGAGTCTCTTGGATGCTATTGCTGTGTAGGCTTCTGAAGAAGGAAGGAATCCAAAAGGGCTTTCAGATAATTTGTCAAGAATAGTGAAAAAGAGACTTAGGCAGTACAGACAGTAGTTCTACCTTCCAGGTCCTATGTTTCTTCAACCCACTGGTAATTCTTCAGGCTGAGTATCAGTTGTCTGCCATGCTTGTCCATCTTACAAGAAGGCTTTATCTACATGCATAAATTACATTACATTAATTTGTCGGCATGCAAGCTACCTACAGGCTAGGCTCAAGAAAACAGTAATGCAGTGAACAATATATTATTCCCTGTGCATTTAACTTCAGGTAAGTTATGTGAGGTTATAGAGGCATTAGTAAAAAGAGTGACCTTTATAGCAAGCTGCCTTGACTAGAGAAAACATTCTGGCTTCTAATGTCTCTTGTGTGTTTATCTTTGAAATAGGCATTTGTCAACCCAGAAGATACAGCATCATTTGGTAAAGGTGAGAGTGCTAAAAAATATCTGCGGACTGATCCAGATGTCGAACGTGTACGCAGGTAATGCATAGGAGTCTTTAAAAATTATTTTAAATAGCAGAATAATACTAAATCAAGGAATTAATTTCACCCCATTCTCTTTGGCAAGCCTGCGTATGTTTTGCTTTATGTAATAACCTAATACATTAATTTGCCTAAATGAAAAAACCATTCTACATTCAAACGGGCAGCATGCATACTAAAAATAAGAAGTCTTGTCTGGTTATAATAGCTAACTCTTGGATAGTATCCTGTATGCATGGGGGAAGTGGTGAGAAGATTGTAAAATATGACCGGAAGTTGGTTTAGTACAGAGCAGTGTACATAAGTGTAAATCAGCTTTTTTATACTTTGAACACCAGTTGCAAGAGTTGCATCTTTTCCTAAAGAGTAGAGGAAATAACAGGGGGAAGAGGAGTAAAACTGTGTTAAAATCATAGAAATCCAGAGTCGTAATGAGGGCGTTAAACTGGCAAATCATACTGAGTGGGAATCAAAGCCTGTGCTCTTTTTGCTGGATTGAATCGAGGTTACTCACTGATGTGTCAATTGTACAGGAAAGTTGACTAGCCTTCTGGAAGAATGCTATTAATAGTATGGCAGTGTGCAACCTGCGGTGTATGTATTTTGTTTTGCAAGATTCATGGCAGAATGTAAGCTGTATTTCAGTGGGCTAAATGTTGCAGCTTATTTGATTTTATTTAGCTGATGGCAAAATTTTCAGTTACCAAAATCATAACTTTGGGGATGCTGTTTGATACACCTCTGCTAACAAGGAAAGCTTTAATGGAATGCTTTCCATATCATTGTTCCTTAATGAAGCTAACAGTTTATTTGCTATATATATTTTTATACCAAAAACTTGAATGTGAATGAACTGTTCTCATTTAAATCACCATTACGAAAGATCTTGAAAATAAGTATCAGCTCTGATTTCAGAACAATGCATCCTTGCAAATGTAGATATCTGTGGTTCCATGAAGGATAGTATATTTCTGTATGTCTCTTCTGGATTAAAATCTCAGAAAGAAGAGTCTAATCTCAGTGGGCTGTAAAGATGCTCTGAACTTTTCTTTTTTCTCCCTAAGTGGTTCAGGGAGTTATTGGTTGTTTAATTTGCTGGTTGTTTATATAAAAGTGGGCACTTTTTGGTGAGGAGTTACTCCTTTCTATTTGTAAATTCTAAGAGGACAACTAAGTCAATACTAACTTTATGACCGCACGTCCTTTTAACTCAAATTGTTACGTTAGAGAAATGACAGCCAGCTCAGAGAGTCATTTACACAGATTAGATTTTTAAACCACTGTATTTTCAAGTCCTGTGTTGCTGTTTTGCAGAGTTGTTCGGACTTCCCCAGACCTAGTAAGTCAGCTTGGTCCTAGTTACTCCATTGGTGTTGCAGCATCCATTTTTTCCTCCCAACAATGGTTCTTAATGGAAGTTTACTATATTTTCTTTTTGTGCTGGTGTTGGCCGGGATAGAGTTAATTTTCTTCATAGTAGCTAGTACGGGGCTATGTTTTACATTTGTGCTGGAAACAGTGTTGATAATACAGGAATGTTTTAGTTACTGCTGAACAGTGCTTACACACAGTCAAGGCCTTTTCTGCTTCTCACCCCTCCCCACCAGCGAGGAGGCTGGGGGTGCACAAGAAGCTGGGAGGGGACACAGCTGGGACAGCTGACCCCAACTGACCAAAGGGATATCCCCTACCATATGACGTCATGCTCAGCATACAAAGCTGAGCAAAGAAGAAAGAAGCGGGGGATGTTCGGAGTGATGGCGTTTGTCTTCCCAAGTAACGGTTACGTGTGATGGAGCCCTGCTTTCCTGGAGATGGCTGAACACGTGCCTGCCGATGGGAAGGAGTGAATGAATTCCTTGTTTTGCTTTGCTTGTGTGCACGGCTTTTGTTTTGCCTGTTCAACTGTCTTTATCTCAACCCACAAGTTTTCTCACTTTTACTCTTCTGATTCTCTCCCCCATCCCACTGGGGAGGGGAGTGAGCGAACGGCTGTGTGGTGCTTAGTTGCCAGCTGGGGTTAAACCATGACACTTTTGCAAGCTTCATGGCAACAGATAATGCCACATAGATTTAGCATGGTGTCGTGGTTTAACCCTGATCATTTTTGTGTCCCTCCTCTGGACCCGCTCCAACAGGTCTATGTCTTTCTTGTGCTGAGGGTTCCAGAGCTGGAGGCAGTACTGCAGGTGCGGTCTCACCAGAGCAGAGCAGAGGGGCAGAATCACTTCCCAGGCCTTGGCTCTGTGTAAGCACTTCTCAGAAATAACAAAAACATCTCTACGTTATCAACACTGTTTTCAGCACAAATCCAAAACATAGCCCCTTACTACCCACTGTGAACAAAATCAACTCTATCCCAGCCAAAACCAGCGCACATGGCTTCTCTTCGATATAGGTGACTGGAATTTGTTCTGTTTATGGGTATAGAAAAGACATTACTTTCTTCAGTGTACTTTTTTGGGGGGGCGGGAAAAAGCTGGAGGATATGTTTCCTTGTAATGATAAATGAGTTCAGAAAGCAGCTGCAAAACAGCACCATGTTCTGATTCTAGTTGGCTGTGAAATTTGACATAATTAGTAAGGCTTAGAGGTTGTTTCAATCAGTAAATTTGGCTGGAAGTATAATTTATCTAAGGAAGTAAAGGGAGCGGGGAAGGTTTAGGAAGAGGTGTGAAAGAATACTTCAAGATCTGGAGTTCAGTCTCAGCACATTTTTAGTAAATTATATTATGGTTTCAAAATTTCAAACATTTTTCAGCTATTTCAGTGCTTAGCAGTGAAGAAAATGAACCAAAAGCGTAACTGTCACACCTGTTAGATGCTCAAAAATAACATTCTTCAAGATGATGGAACATCATGAAGATTTGGTAGAATGTTTCATATATAGGATATTTCATATTTTCTTTATGGAGACTAGAAGCTGAGTTTATGGGGTTGGAATAGACCATCTGGGCCATGAAGTATTTGCAGTCGCAGTCATCCAGTTAATTGATGTTCAGTTGCGAGAGGCTACCAGGAAATTCCAGCTGTCTTCCCTGCCTTTCATTGCACACCCAGGTGCACTCATATACCTCATATAAGTCCCTAATATTACCAAGATCCTGGGGGAAAACTAAGACCTTTCATATAGAAGATCAGAAGCTTAAAAATGCGGGGTGCAGCAAGAGAGACCAAAGCGATGTCAGGTGAACACACCAAAATCATGAACATGCCAGTAGCTGAATCAAGTCCCCACTGCAGAGGAAGCCAGCAGTTGTGTTAGGGCCTTAACAGTAGCATGATCTGAAGATGCTGAAAAATAATGATGCTTGAAGTGGTTTATTCAACAAAATGTAACACTGTAAACAAACTTTGCTTCTCTCCCCAGAGGCCACCTGAATGACCTTGAAAATATCGTCCCATTTCTTGGCATTGGACTGCTGTATGCTCTTAGTGGCCCTGAGCTGTCCACGGCCTTGCTGCATTTCAGGATCTTCGCTGGGGCTAGGATCGCTCACACTTTTGCGTACTTGATCCCTCTTCCCCAGCCCGGCAGAGGTTTGTCTTGGGCAGTCGGGTATGCAGTGACCATGTCGATGGCATACAAAGTGCTGATGACAGCGTTGTACCTGTAGCAGAGTTGTAGCTTCTGTGTACCATTCGACATTCCACGCAAAGTTTCCAGCAGCGTATGTTGATGTCTTGAATGAGCCAGCACGAGTTTTCCATGGTGACTGGAATTCATTTTTTAACAGAGGCTTTTCATTCCTGTTCAGAAATATTTCTTTGTGGAGGCAAAAAAAAAATCTTTCTCCCTGTATTCCCTATTCATGGGCTGCATTGCCAAAATGTTAGATTGAATGTTCCCTTTGTGATTTGTCAAGTGCTTACGATTCTAAACATGCAATGATGCTGTATTGATAGCATGTGTGGTAATTTTCTACAGATGCGCTATTTTTGGCTGTAGCTCTGAAGTCTAAATCAATAAAGACGAGAGGAAAAAAAAGCATGTTTGTGTTTTTGTTTTCATTTTGACTCTTCTCACTGCAGCCAGCAAATAGCATGTCACTATGTATCTGGAAGAGATTCCAATCATACAGTTCTTTGAAGAATGCTTACCTTAATAATAAGATATAACCAGTAATGCTAGGCTTGTTGTAAAAAATCTTTGATGAAATTGTTGTTTGTATAATCCACTTTGGGATTAAAAAACCCAAACCATTTCTCTCCATTGCAGCTCCATTTCTCTCAGTTGAATAGATTAAAAAGAAAAAAAGTACTTGGGCTAGACTCTGTTTAGTAACACTGGTGAAAATTTGAAGTAATTCTTTTTGTTGAAGTTACTCCAAACAGGTTTCATGAGTGAATAAAGTGTAGACTCTTTGTAGAAGGTTTTTTTAAAAAATTTTTTAATAAATTCAGCTTAAAATGAGTGACACTTGCACTTGTATATGTCAAGTAATTCAGATGTGAATATATAATTAGTTTGCATGTCATACTGTCATAAATACGTTGCTGATAGAAAATTTTGTTCTTTGCTTATATCTTTCTATGATGTGTTCAGTTTGAGGTATTTTCTTTAAAGACTCTTCCTGGTCTTTTTTGTTTGGTTCGGTTTTGAAGCTGTGGATTAAATAATAGCACAAGATTTCAAGGAAAAAAAAAATGACCCAGAAGAGTCTTTATATCCAGTGTGCTGGTCATTGATAAGTTTTAAATGGCAGAAGTCAGAGCGCAACATGTTTGGTTTACTTTCCTACCCCAGAAGCTGTGCTGCTAAGGGATAGCCCAGAAGGAGCTGGAGAGTTCTCTCTGCTGCCTCCGTATGCCGAAGGCTTTGCTTTTCTCTTCTCTTTGCGTGGGGGAGGTGGATGTGGTACCGCAAGGCATATCACAGAAGGGCCTACCTATCTGCCCACAGTTGTGAGATGAACCAGTGGAAGTCCATGCAGTGTTACGTTAGGCTGTAACTGAAAAAGGTAGCCTGAGGAGTCAGGAAGGGTACAGCCAGACTGCTTTAATCCAAAGAAGGGAGATTTTTACTGCAATTTAAGGGTAGTGTTTAAGTCATGTCTACTAAACGAGAGATGGGTGGGACTTGAAATCGGGAAGTTAATATTGATTTACCAGAAATTAAATCTAACTAACGAGTGAAATAATGAAGAGCTGGATCCTCTAGAAGGATGCTTAAGAGAGGAGGATTAAAAGTAGAACGCTGTGGAGCTTCAGTACCTGAGATGGCAGAGTACGCACACGTCAACTCCTCGGGCTACCAGGGACTCCAACGGGAAACATGGGCTTCTGTGTTTCTTCTCACATCTTTCTCCACCACTTCCTACCTGTGCTGTTTTCCTCCTATTCCTTCTTTCTCTGCTACCTTTCCATGGGATCTTGAGACCAGCTAACTGGGACGGTATCATTGTAATAAGGTAAGATTGGCTATCAGCTCCTCCTAGCTTGAGAAGGACTAGTGATGGAGGGAGAAGGGGCCAGACTGGGGCCTGGAGCTGGGACCCAAACCAATCGTGGTCAGAGTCAATTTGCGAACTCAGATTGATCTGTCTGTGGCTACTCTGCCCCCTTGTATTGTGATACCAGCATCTAAAGCTGTATTTCCCTTGCAATTTGTAGCTTGCCTCTTCTTTCCAGCTGTGTGTCTTTCTATCCGTTTAAAACAATGGGAAAGTAGCCACCATGCAGAGGGACCCATTTGCAATTCAGCAGCAGAGTGAGTCCTTTCCTTTAGCACCAAAAAGGCTCTTTTGACAAGCCTAGTTGTCATTGCTAGACATATTCAGGAACAGCATTTTTAACTCCTTTTGCATCAAGCTTCTATACAGCAATCTCATTCTGAAGAGAAATACCTGGAGCCTGTCTTTATTTCTGTGATCTTACATTTGAAACAAAACTAGTTTTAAATCCCTTCCATTTGCTCAGTGGTTTCAAAGCCCTGAACATACACTCGCTATGTGCTGAGAAGTAGAAAAGATAAACGGAAACCCTTAGAAACACCTACAGTGATTCAATATTATTCTGTGTTTCTCTTGCATTTATTTTAAACCTGTATTTTATTTTCCTTTGCTCCCACAAATACCATCTGTACATCTGGGTGGGGTACATGCTCAATCTGGGAAATCTGCCTTACCACCTTCAGTCAAACTGCGACTGCCAGCTCCGTGGAAGTGTGTTGGAGTGGTCCTTGTCAAACGGCTCTTGCATTTCTCCAGGCCATGCCTTAGAGAGGTATACTGTGCCTGTTGTACAGCTGTAAATTTTAAAAGGTTAGCTTATTTTCAGGAGAGCTAGTAAAGGAAAAAGAGTGTATTAGTTGAATGTATTACTGAGCTAAATTGAATTTTCATCTTTTAAAACATGCACATGAAGATTTTGGACTGCTGTTATCAGGTTCTGTTACAAAATCATTAAACAAAATAATCTGTAACCGACGAAACGACTGGCTGTTATCAGCAGGTATGCTGCTTTTGACCTGGTGAAAGTACAGAAAAGGCTAGTCCATGGGAGACATAAAAAGAGGTCAAACCAATGTCTTCTAGGCTTCATTCCTGTTATTCCCACCACTAATCTTAGGCAACTGGAGAAACAACAAGTTTTCTTCTCTCTGCCAATTATTCCTGGCATTTTATATTCTTATTTCTCCAAAGTACTTTGTGTATCTTTGAAGTGGCTCTAATAGTCGATCATGAGGTACTTTAAAATGCTAGCTGACATAGCTTGACCTAGTTAGCTGATTTCATCTCCGAGTGAATTTCATGGGCTGCTTCATTTTCAGAAGTGTAAACGTGTGAGCAGTTCCGCAGTTTAGTTTTCAGCCCTATGGGTAAATGCTTATGTGGCTTTGGCCAAAGTTACTTTGTCCTGGTTTTCATGGCTGCAGACAGATGCGCTGAAGGCAATGAGTTGTTGAGAGGGCTGGTGGCTGGCAAAGAGCTCTGAGCTAGGACTTGCCACTTGGGCGTGGCTTCATGTCCTCTCACAGCAAAGCAGATGTTTAAAATTATAAATGATACATTAAATGTTTCCTTGAATTTTCAGAAGCAAGTGTATATCTGAACTTGACTGCCTTCAACGTATTTATTTCAAGAAGCTGGGTGAATGTTTCTGAAAGTGTTGAAATTGCGTAATTCACCAAAATAAAGGAAACGAAAAGCTTAGGCTCCTAATTCAAATCACTTTGGGGTTTTCAAAAACCTGAAGCCTGTTATGGTCATATACTCCATGCTTAGCTGTGTCTCTTCCTAGTTATTTACAGAAAAAAATTAGATTTTTGGTGGAAAATGCTTGTAATGTATGTCCTTTCTAAAAGCAAAAAATAAAAAGCAAAACTTTAAAAGTATCCTTTTAAAAGTAACTAGAATGTTATCTGTTGTTGTTCAGACTAATATGTTTTTCATTTCAAGGCTGAAGTTTAGGAAGAACTTTTCTCTTTTCCAAACCCTGTCCTGCTGATTGAGATGGCACATCAAGTGCTCTGTGAAAGGTTGTATTGACATATGTTAAAATACTCTCATGATTAAATACCTCCAGCTGTTGGACACTTAGAAAAATACATCTATACATCTTTGTGATTCACTTTAAGTGAAGCAAAGCAGTATTAATTAAATACTGATTTTCAAACTTCCAAATCTTGATTAGTAACTCCCACTCCTAGATTTTGAAGGCTGAAATAGATCATTAGCTCCTTCAGCCTGACCTCTAGTGGAAAATATGCCATGGAATGGCTGCCCTTCTGCTGAGGTTAGTTTAATCACAGCATGACTTCCAGAAAGGTGTGTGATCTTCATTCAGAAACTTTGAGAGACAGGCATTGTTTCACTCTTTTCTATGACATCGTTTCTCTCTGGAGTAAATGCACACTAAACTTAGTCTTTAAGAACAGCATAGGTTCTTTTTGTTGGCTTTGTTTGTTGCTTGTTTTTTTAATCGAGGAGGTTATTATTAAATTATTGCAGTGCAAGGAGGAATATGAAATATTTTAAACAGGTTCTTTCCTCCTACAAAGCACTCTGCTCTTTACTCCTGTACAGTCTTGGAAAAACAAAAATTTAGAGCCCCTTTCCACATGTAAAAAAAAAATACTCTTCTGTGTTAAAAGTAGGCGTGAGTAATGCGAGGTATAATGCCTGAAGTTTTTTTCTGTATAGTAGTGCTAATTAAGCATTCTTAGGAATATATGTTATGGTGAATATGCACACACGGGACTGTATCCTGCACAAATGCTTGCAATGTATGAAGTTGTAACTATGATCCTATTTCATAAATTCTGTAAGTAGTACTACAGTAATGTAGGGCATCCCTTGCTAGCCTGGAGTGAAGCATCTTGAAGTAGATCTCCAGCACGCTTTCTTCAAAGCCTACTGAGTTGTAATATGGGCAGGGGAATGGTGGCTGACTTCTATTAACTAGTCAGCCTCCATTCCTTGACACAGCATTTCCAAGTACTGACCTGCATGCCAGGTGGCTTTTGCCATGGAAACACATTTAAAAGTAACTTATTTTTATGCATTAAAGGACATCATTTTGGCAGTGGCCACATAATCTCCACAATTGAATGCTTTTATATCTAGTTCTTATTTGCTGGTGGATCCCAGTGTGCATCACCACTGTCAGCATCTTTCTTTTATTCTATATCTCATATGTGCTGGTGGACTTTTGAGAGAGCTTAAGAAGAGGAAGTTCCAAGAAACCTGTCTTTAAAAAAAAAAAAAGAAAAAGAGTGTTTGTCTCATGAGTACTGCTTGTCCAGTGAGGGGGAATAAATTCAGAAGGTAGTGTCAGTCCTGCAGAAACAATAAGGAAGAAAAAAACAGAAAGGGAGGACTGAAAGGGGGGAAATACTTTCATGATAGCTTAGCACAGCATCAAGCAGCAAACTGGATGAAGACTAGTAGATGGAGCATTATAAGAGAGGCAGGTAGCTTTCTACTTCTGTGGTTTTATTTTATAAACCCACTTTACTGTCTCTATTTAAAATAAGTTAATTTTAAAGAATGTTTTTCCTTGTGCATCCTGTTATTAAATATCTGCAGAGGATTATAAATACCTCAAATCAGAATGGAGATGACCCATGGGCTGGGTCAACTCGGTAGCTAATTCTGTTTAATCAGTTGCCTCGTAAGGCACCTGTGGCAAACAGACCACTGCTGTGGGAGGTAGGAGTTGGCATTGTGTGACTACGAAGAATAACCTATGAAACTGCCCCAAAAATGACATCACACCTACAGCATTGGAGAGGATGATTTTTTTTTTTGCATGGAAAGTCATATATGACACTTGTTTTCAAATTTATGGAAAAGTATCCCTTTTCACTGCAATACTTTCATGGAAATCAGAAAGGTCCTTCAGAGTAAGGGTGAGTTTGGGAGCTGGGCAGAAAGGATTCAGCTCTGTAGGTTGTCCCACATTTCTGGAAGAATTTCTGAGCTTCGTCTCTTTAACCCTCACTTTAGAGAGAAGCTGTAGGGATCAGTGTATGTGGAATTGCCACAGAAGTGCTCAAGGTAGGTTAAAATTCTTAATCTCTAGGTGTCTAAGAGACCTCTATGTAATTGCTATAAAGGTAGAACTTCATCTGCTTCCTCTTTTGATAGAAAGTGACACTAAAAACTCAGTTTTCCTTAATGAGCCTGCAGTTATGTTCTAGCTTGCATGACTGCCTCATTTATTTAATACTGGGTAGCTATACAACACAAAGTTGTTTACTGTGGGGTTTTCACATCAAACCTGTGAGCAGGTGTGGTCCATCTTACAGGCTGCATTTCTCAGAGAGCAGGGCTGGCGACTTACGTACTATTCATGTGGGTGCGCCTTCTGTACTCTTAAAGGGGTGTTTTTATAAGAAAGACCCAGTTTGTTACAAATACAGATACTCTTTGGTACTAAAGTTAGCTGGGACCGTATAGCTTGTGCTACTCAGCTCTTCTGTTGTCTCTCCAGCAATTTCGAGTTTGCTGTCGATCTCTCCTTGTCTTCAGCTGGGAGAAGGGTCCAGTGCTACTGATGTGCCTTGTTAGCTGAGAGATGGCTTATTCCACTAATGTTTCATGAGCACTTCGTGATGATCATGGTTAAATGTTCACTGCTAATATAAGCGATAAGCACTAAATCTTATCCTTTGCTCATTGAGTGAGTTTTTGGAAGTTTTGTCAAACTGGAATTTAGTTTCTGTTGATGCTCAGCCCTCGGTTGCAGTTTGATATATCTGTGTACTTTCAAGGTAAATGAAATTAGTTCTACGGGTCCTCTTGGTTTTTCTCAGGATTGTTTTGCAAGTGAAAGCCAGGGTGCAGTTTCCTTCTTTGTGTCTGGAGTTCTGTGGCAGCATTGTTTGTTTATGGCGCTCTCATTTAGATTCAGTTCATTTTGAGGAATCCAACTTTCTTCAAACAAATCGGACTTACTTAAAAGAATGACTGTTAGCTTTCCTACTGTTCTGCTTCATCTTTCTGCTTTGCCCAAATGGAGTTTGGTGTTAAGAATACTACCAATGTAAGTGTCTATGTGTTAGAAAATAATAAAATGGGCAGACTTTTTCCTTTCTTTAATTTTGGTCTTCCCTTCAACCTTTCTTCATTCCTGGTGAGAAACGAGCGATTCTCTCAGATTCATAGGCATGGCAGTAGGTTTTTCCTCCCTCTGCTCGTTCTTAATTTCGTGCACGGTACCACTAGATGTCCCTCTTTGGCTTTTTTATTAGGTTTCAGGACTGGACCTGTGAAGAATAAAGTAGGTGCATCTCTGGCAGATTGAGTTGTAGGGGGAAAATATTTTGCTAGCTTTAAAGAAGAAAAGTATAATGGTAATTAAGGCAAAATAGTGTCTCTGTACAGTAAACTTGTACTGAAAAAAACTTCATGGAAAAAGTGACCTTTGTGAAAACAGAATATTTAACCTGTGGCTGAAGTGCTGGAATGTTTTGTTTTGTTTTGGTTTCCTTTTTTAAATTAATAAGGCACCAGGTAACTGCAACATCTGAATTCTTCTACTGAGGTTCCTAGAGAGCTGTGCAATTTATATTTTAATTGTCTGCTATTGGTTTTGATAAGTAAATACATTTTATGATTTGTATTTAGCAATAGGGTAATCTGAACAGGACTGAGGCTGTTCAAAAACTTGAAGTGAGTAAAGAAGCAGAAATAAAACTCAGAAGCTGTGTCTGCCTGCCACAATATCCAGAGGAGAGGCTCAGTGCAAATACTTTACTTGAATGTATCTTGATAGTTACAGAATTCAACTTGGGAATTCTGGGGCTGTAAAAAAATGTTGGTTGTATTTATACAAAACTGGGATGCCCTGTAACGCAATGTGTGCACAGCAGATTTATTTGTCACACGAAATGCCAGGAAAGTGGTGGGGGGCATCTTTGAGTGATCCACTTGGCACAGAGGTGGAGTACAGTGTCAGCATAATGAATAGGACCTTGCTTGGTGGATGGAAAATATTTTAAATTGAGTTTTATTTAATGGATTTGAACTTTTCATGCCCAATTACCTTTTTGCTGAAAGAGAACAATAATAATAATAATAATAAAGTGCAAAGGTTCAGTTTCATTCTAGAAATGGGGAAATGTGCTTGGAGAGCTGTCAAAAGGCACAGTCAGATCTCAGGAGCATGGAGCAAGGTAGCTAATGCTCTGGAGAGGATGTCCATCAACTTCTTTTGTGGCTTTATATGTCCTTGTCAATGGTAATGTGACAGAATGGGATGAGTCATGTACAGGGACGGATGGCAACAAAGAGTTGGGTAAGGTCAGAGAAAGTATGTCCTTGCAAGGGGGTTTATACGATTTTCTTCATTTGTCCAATTAAGTCTCATAGGTGCACGAATTATGGAGAAACCCACCCTGCAAAATGAAGCTAACGGGCATAAGGGAAACTGTTCCAGGATGTATAGAAGTAAATCCTTCCCACAGAAAGCTTAATCCATCTTATAGCAGGAATAAAAGCAACAATCCCTATTAAATTATATGGGTCTTTTCCTTCCGAAATAATAACCTGTTCTCAGTGAACTTCCATTGTAGGAATTTTCAACTCCAGGCACATGTACATCTACGAAGAGAAGCTTAGCCCAGATGTGTTGAACTGTTCTAAATAAAAGTGTACTTTTAAGAGTGTCTGTAATGAGAGAGGACACATCTGTATGTTATTTATTTAATTCTCATTTCTATGATATCTGAGTTACAACGTATTGACTATAGACCTAATTCAGAGACCAGTGAATTGAATGGAAAATTCCCACTGACTTTCACAGGCTTTGTATGTAGACAAGTAGTCTCTATCATATTCCATTCATTTAATTCTGTATGTGCAGAATACAGTCTGCACTAAAATATTTACCGCAAGCAACAGTGTCCAGGTAAAGTATTGTATTTTGTAAAATTTCAGAGAAAAAACCTGTCAGGTAGGTGCCACCCTACTTCAGCATTAACTCTGCTATAACTACCACTAGAAGTGGCCGGTCCATTGTTTACATATTCTTGATCACAGCAAGAGCTTTATTGATGGTTGGCCTTTGACTTGGCATTACTGATGGCTCATATGGTGCAATCCTCAGCAGGGGACATAAGAGAGCACCACTTTAAAATGGATCCTGCTGGCCATGTGGTGCTGTTTTGTTCTGTACACTGCTAAAAGGGCCACTGTCAACTTGAAATCTAGTCAATTAAAAACAAACAGGCTAATAGGAGCTTCATGTCCCCAAGTCCTTCTGCCAGTTTCTGTGGGATTGCAATCAAGAGTATCCTATTTTTAACCATGTTTTTCTCATTCTTGTTGGTGGCTTTTTTTGTGTGTGCGTGCGTGCGTGCGTGTGTGTGTGAAAGTATAAACCATGCTAAAGGACATACCGGCTACTTCACTGACATGGAAATGAAAGAGTGAATATGACTAAATGCAAAGCACACAAAGTAAATAATCCACATTTGCTTTGTGTGTTTCACAAAGTAAGAACAAAAGGTATTTTTCCTTTAACTCTTTCAGTTATTAAAAATTTTGTCTGAAAATTTAGTTGGAATGAGCATAGCAGGAGAACAGACAAACTGAGTGTTTTTTATAACAATGTCTAAAAATAGTAATTTTAAAAATTGAATGAAGTTTGCTAGATCTGAATAAACATTTTAAAAATACTTTTTGAAACAAACCGAAAAAAATCATTAAAATTGCTCTGATTGGAGAAATCAAAATAATTGTTTTGTAAAACACTACAATTAATTATTTTTACAATGGACGCAATGGATTTTCTATGCACTTACCTACAGATAACATTTAACTATGCTTATACAAACTTCCCTTTTATCTAGAACCACCCCCTCTGAATTAATAGTTCCAACAGTGCTTAAAATTGGAGTCTGGAGCTGCTCAGGAAGGTCTGTGTTTGGTCACACAGTGGGCTATTCCCCACACCGGGGAATGCCACAGAGACCAGACAGGGCTCATCATTAGGGGACTGATTCTAGAGGCATTGGAGATGATCAGTTTCCATGGACTACAGGGCAAATTGGTGGCATTCAGCACTTCAGTTTGAGTGTATGGGTTCAGGTCAGGATATTGAAAGACTCTTGGGATGTTTTCTGTTCAGAGCACCAGATGACTTCTAGAGAGCCATCCCAGCACCAGCGACAAAAGCAATGCAACTTGTGGACAACATGTATCACATCCGCTGAAGACCAGGGACTAACTGACCATTGAGATACCAATACAAAAGATACCGATCTCAGTCATATATTGAGAGGCCCATCACATGACTGAAATTGTTTTTCAGCTGCTAATATAACTGCTGTTTCTCTTTAAGTTTGGTTATGAATTTCCTCCCTCCTGTGTTTTGAACTATTAAAGTGAGACTAGCAAATATGCCAGAGAGTGATCCGAGATCCTCATATTCTCCAATGTCTCTGTGCTGTCAGTGGACTTGGTGTGGGCAATAGAAAGTCCACTGCAGCCCTGGCAGAGCCAGTTGATGGAGTGGTTAATGATGCAACACTTTTTTTAGTAATGTGTCTCATTTGGACACCACAGCACATCCTGTTTGTATTTCATCTCCTTTCCCTAGTACTTTATCTATGTCCACTACTCTTGCGTTTTGACCCAAGGGACTTTTATTTTAATCATTTGCTCTTCCTACCTGAACTTTCTTGTACATACTTAATATTACTTTACTTGGGGCTTGAACGTATGGAACAGATATTTTTAATTCTCACAGTTAACGCTTGATTGCTTAAAAGATATATTTTTCTACTTTCAAAGAAAGCATTTAAAATCTGCTATATTCTCACTTGCTACCCAGAAAGATGTTTAGTGCTGACCAGGAATGCATACAAAGTGAAACTCTTTTGGGTTTGTTTTTTTTTCCCTCCCTAGCGGGACAGTAACTGACTTTAGTGAATGACAAGCCTTATCCAGTGGGGACTTGATGTTTCTTTGCAGGCATTTGGTCCACTCATGGACCTGTTTTATGTAGTCATATTAGGGAGGCGCCAAATGCTGGCAGATAGGTTTTATTAGTAGGGCCTTGATATTGTGAGAATCTGGTTACAGATAGCTCTGACCAAGAGTAGCAGTTGCTTGCTTCTGCTCATAAAAACTAAGTTTTATAACTGGCGCACCAAAAGGCCTGTATTCTATCCCGATCTTATTTTTGACCAAGTCAGGTAATATCTCTGTACTTCTGTTTCCAGCCTCCAAACTTCTATTAATAAAAGAATTGAAGCTTAAACAAATACTAACTACTGAAATTGCCTGTATACAAGTTGACTGAGTGGTAGATCACACACACACACACACACACACACACACACACGCTCAAACACTCTCAGGCATAAATGTTCAGCTGTAAGGTAAGAGAGGAAGAGACATAGAGACAAAAGGCAAAGTGCCAAAGTAAAAAGTAAAGCAATGTGGTACCTTGGACTTGGAATTAGGACTTGGAATTAGGAAACCTGTTCTACTGTTGACATGCAACATGAGCTGGACCACCTCTTTTTGCTTTGATTTTGTTTCTGTCACCTTTTTTTTTGCCACTTTGAGTAAGGGACTATATCTTATTAGCAGTGAGATTTGTACAGAACCTAGCATAACAGGATCATGTTTCTGATGGAAGCTGCAATTTTAATTTGTTGCTATAGGTGGTACTGTAATATTAATACATAATATTAAAGAAAGAAGAGGAAATAATAAAAAGGTAATAACAATCAATAAAAAGAATGGTAGCAAACAAATGCCAATGTCTCATACTGTCTAAGAAGAGTTCCAGCTGAGGTGATTTTTAAGCTTGAAGGGGATACAGAGACATTCATGTGGTGGCTTTTGAACTGAGTAGTGCAAGTGTTAGATACTTACTCTGTTTTCAGATCTCTTCCACCAAACCTCACAGAGCCATGGCTAGATCACACCCTGCTCCTTTCTCCTCACCTGATAATTATCTGTGATAAAAACCTGAGCACTTCACAAAAAGGTTGTTCCAAGATGACCAGGAAGGCTTGACATAAGACATGAAAGTTAGAAGATACTTTTCAAAATGAAGAAGGTTCTTTATACAGGCAGCCAAGAAAACTTTGAATGGAGTCTCATCCATAAGACAAGACTTAATCTCCACAGTCTTCTCCAGCCTCATCTTGAACAGGTTTCCCTCTTACTTAGCTTTTCTAGACTATGTTTTTTTACTTACAGAGAAATACTACTTAGTTTTCTTTCATTTTATGGTATTGCTGTTTTAAAGTCTATGCAGTGGTTAGATAGTCCAGAGAGGAACCGGAACATAGTAAGACTTGTGCAGAAGTCCCTTCTGAGAGAGTTCTGTACAACTCCCACTTCAAATTACTCTTTCTGATACATGTTACTTTGGCCAGAAGTGTGAATGTCAGTGTCAAGCTCTCCAGCTTTTCCTTGGTTACTAAATTTGGGAATGTAGTAACATAAATCAGTATTCAAGACAGCTGGATTTTCTCAAAGCTGCTATTCTGACAGGATAATGCTTACTGATCTTCTATAGTGGCATCCATAATAACACATTCTCCAAGAACAGTTACTGTACAATAAAGGTGATTCTTTAGGCTGTTGAGGTCAGCGTGGGTCTCCTGGCTTGTCCTACAACCTCAGTGTTTAGAGTTCTCACATACTGTATGGGCTTTGAGTTGCAAGAGAACAAAGGACAAATGCGTGTCTTTCTCTTTAGGACTTTAGAGAGACTTAGAAGGGGTACAGGACTTACATGTTATCAGCAGACACGCTGTGTAGAAATATCTAGTTCATTTTTATAGCACTCCTCGGTACCTTGAAGTACATGTGGACTCTTTTCTGTAAGATGTGTTGGGTGGGGGTTTGAAAGAAATGAATTTTTTAGCATGTCAAGGAAGACACCTGAAGTAAAAATACATAACATAGAATCATAAAGTAATTTAGGCTGGAAGGGACCTCTGAAGATCATCTCATCCAACCCCCATGCTCAAAGCAGGTCCAGTTAGGTCAGCTAGCTCAGGGCCTTGTCCAGCTGAGTCTTGGTGGAGATTTCACAATTTTTCTTGGCAACCAGAAAGGTTAGTTACTGAAGTCTTGTAATCAAAAGTTAGTTACCAAGGTTTTTAAAAAATAGTATAACCTTGTCCTAACACTTGTAGTGGGGATGACTGAAATACAGAGGTGCTGCTGTGCATGTACAAAGGAGGGGGCAGAAGGTGGCAGGGGGAAAACCCAGTGAAGTTCTTGAGGCTTACAGCCCTATCTTGCACATTTGAGATGTATTGCTGTGAGACGGAGAGCTACGTTCCTTGTAATGCCTCTTGGATGCCACACCATGGAGGTACGGGAGTGCCTGTAGGGGAGGCTTGTAAAGAGAGGGACCAAAGGAACAGAATTAATTTCTGATGAGTTTGTGCTAAGCCACGCGTAGGGAAGACAAGGATGTAGGTTCAGGTCCCAGCTGAACCACAGCCTTCTATTCCCTTAGACCAGTAATTTGGGACCTGATCCAGAAACCGTCAGTTACTTGGAGATTCACTACTTAATTGGGGTAAGCCTTTAATCTTCCCTGCACCTCATTCCTATTTGGTAGAACACAGATGGTGAAATCTTTACCTGTTTTGCTTATCTGCATCACAGGATCTTTGGGACAGATACCGTTGCTAATTATACAGTAGTTCCCGTGCATGCTACCATAACATTAATAATAATCATAGTAACCATCCTTCAGTATGCCATTATGCATTTCAGTGTAGACAAAATGTTATAGAGAAGGTATTCCACAGTGTAAAATGTTTACTGTATAATCTGAAAGGTCTGTCTTTGTGTGGTGTGTGTGGTTTTTCAGATATAGTTATGTTTACTCAGTACCACCTATAAAATATATTTTAACCTTCCCCCTCAAAATATATTCCACTGCATCACTATAATATCCTTGTGAAACAAACATTTGGATTTTTTTAACAACCAAAACCGTCATTTCACAAGGCTTTATAGAAATGCGAAACGTAGTTAAGATTTATTTATTATGTAAAATGGCAGGGATTATTATGTTTATTACTTTTAAATTGCACAATGCTTTTACATTAGGATCAATTTTAGAACACAGGATTAGCTACTATAACTACTGGCAGTTTTGGTGCCTTATTATCTTCTATTATATTCTGAAGTAATTTTCATTTATTTAATTTAAACTTCTGTCATTCTGCTTTTTCAAGCCTTAATGTCTAAGTTTCTAAAAATCCAGTTGGTGTTTTCTATCTCCGCTGCTAAAGAAGCGCTGTTATTAAGTGATTCGATGGCTTGTTTAGTCCCTTGACTATTCCAAGGCTCACTTTGCTTAATTTAACTACTGTACACGCCTGCTCCCTCTCTCCTCCCCCCCGCCCCTTTTTTGTTCTTAATTGTTTTCAGAGTACTCGACTTCCTGTGGGGAATCAGTCAGCACGCCAGACTTCAAAGCACTTGTTACGGTAGACCAATTTGGCAATATGCTAATTTAAGCCTATTTTTATATCTTTCTACGTTGTTTGTACGCAAACAAAGACCATTTTGGACATTAGCGAAAGAGCGAGGTCTTTGGAGGCTTTTTATTGCCTCGCTTCCTATTGGGGGGAAAAAAGAGAGTGACTGTTAGCCGTTGGAGATGGAAAATACCTGTAGGGTCTCATTTGATACATCATTCTCTTAATTACTTACTCCATTTTATTTGCTTTGCCCAATGTGGTCCTGGTCCTTCAAGTGAATCCACATACATTGGATGTGGATTGGCTTTAAATCAGGGTAACTGGGGTACAGCTCTTACTGTATGACCGTGAGATGTGGGGCTGAGGGGCCTCAGCTGTGCAAGTCATTATGGGTTCACGGAATGAAACTATGTGATAACTAAGGAACGCTTAATTAGACGATTTGGACCTCTGAAATTTCCAAGAACAGTGAAACAGGTTGAATCTGTGAAGTTTTTAAGTGTGCTGGGCAAAAACACTGCATCTATAATTACATGCACATTTACTGACACTGTACCGTTTAAGCTATCAGGCATCTGACAGGTGAATCTAGGAGATGCATGTGAAAATTAAGTACAAATTTATCCACACATACAGTTGCATGACTGAACTGCTTAGCAGGATCATTGATTCATGTTCCTTCATGGATGAAGTTACAGAGTGGTTTGGGCATAGTCCAAGTAAGATTATGTGTTTTACTTTAACATCACACATCATCTCAGCGAAGTCAATGAGGTCGTAGTTCCAGCTTCATCTATACTGGCTTTGCGCATCTTTCAATCGTCTATCTTTAAAGATTTGGTCTGGATCCATCACAAAGCTATGATTAGTGCTATTTCTGTTAAAAGAACGAGAGCACACAATTTGCTGCCAGCTTTGTGCTTCATTCTGGTTGTGGGGTAGAGGATAGATGATCTGGCAGCAAGTACACTGGGATGATTTTTTGAACTGGCAAGACAAGTTCATTTTAGGTCTGGAGAGCACCGCATTTTTGTTACGTTATTAGGGGCCAGTGTCTTGTAGAACCATGACTTTGGATTTATCACCTGCTCATAGTTAGAGATGTTCAGCTTTTCAGTGGGATTATATGATGATAGAGAGAGAAATCCTGGCCAGATTCTGTCTTCAGTGGCGTCAGAATCTCATTCAAGGCTGTTATTAGCTTTGTGTTTAGTAATCGATGCCTTTGCAGTTCTTGATTATGGTAATTTCATTAGTGATACTGTTCCAAAATGGCACGGATTGATTTTTGCAAGGAGAGTCTTGTACATGAGGAAACAACAGGAATTCTTTTATTCTCATATTCATTTTTTATCATCAAACTGAGGAATGCATTTTCAAAATGCTCTCTCCATTTAAGAAGGCACTTCTTTGCTGGAGGACTTCAGACATGAATGGAGAAGCTATTGTGTCAGCAGAGGCTGACGGCAGAGGCTGCATGCTTATAAAGGGCACAGACAGGTCATATTATGAAGAGTTATCAGGAATCTCTGACATGTAACATATAATTTTTATTTGAGAAGATGGTAAGCATGAACTCAGTGTAGAGTGCTGGCACAAGGACCCTTACGTGAAGGCCACAAAGCGGATTCCTGCATCACCTTCCTTCTGCAGAAGGAGCACTGTGCAAATCCTGAAAAGGCCAGTGTGAAGACTACGTATGAATATTGTCCAGCTACTAGCTGAATAATTATCTTGATCTTGTGGCCCGAGATCATATTAAGTTCTTAGGGACTTCCATAAACTGAGTCTGAGGTCTGGCCCTTTGGAGAGTCTGATCTATTGCTGTGATTAGTAATGCTGCCTTTTTGGATGGTGGTCTTTTGGTTCACAATCTCAGTTGAAAAATGGAAACGAATGTTGGTTAATTAGCAAAGGGAATTTTATTTGAGGTTTCCTACTATAAAGGAAAAATTAAAGAGACGTGTAACCTGTAATTTTTTTTAAAATGGAATTTAACTCCTTGAGTTCTTATAAGAAATAATGAAAGTTGGTGGATTTTAAAGTGAAACATAATTTTTAAACAGTAAGTTGAAAAATTTTAAAGCAAAATATTTTTTAACTTTTCCAGACTATTTTTAAATTATTTTTTTATAGCCAAAACTGCTGTCTGAATTCTGTCCATCTGGTAAACAGTTTCAGACTCTCTAAAATGCTATTTCTTGGTAGTTATGCCATTTGATATTTATATACATTGCTCCAGTACAGTGTTTCTTTAAGAAATGGTCTTTTATACATTTAACCACATCTATAAGGTGGAGTGATGCCTGCATATGCAAAAGATCAAACTGTAATAATGTCTTTGGAAATGGAAGATAGCAGACTCTCCAGTAGCCCTCATTAGTGGAATTATATAGTTATAGCTGAGAAAATTATTATCTGAATACTACAGATGGTTCAATGGCTTCTTAGTGCAGGGACAGAGTGAAAAAAAAATCGTAAGCAAAACATGCTGGGAATGACTAAATGGAAAATGAGAAATTTTTTTCTGACTCCTAGTAGAAACGGCTCCAAGTCAAAATGTCAGATTCAGATAGCTGCAGACCTTGAGGCTAATGAGATCTGGATCTGTATTTTGTAGCTCGCATCCATAGTTTAAAGTGAATTTGAGATCTAAATTTATATGTGTGATGCAGTTTAATATCATTTGAGTTTCTGGTTCTGGTTCCAAAGAGCTCTTAGACAGTGATCTGAGGAGCTTCTGAAGAAGGCAGTGGAACGTATGCCTCACATTTTGCCTCAGTCTTTAAAATCAGAAAGATCTTATATTCTTTATGAACACAAATGTAAAAAAGAAGTGTCTGTATTGTACAAGCGTAGGAAAGTAAACCAACTTCTTTCATAGTAAAAGTTTAGGTCTTGTCCAGTAGATGTTTGTTGTTATTTATTGAATTTTGCTGTATTGATTTCTGTAACTCTGACTATTTATCTTTCTACTGCAACACACATTTCAGTAAAAACTCCTTTGGGGGCAAAAGGCCAGAATGAAGTCTTTGCATGGCTTATCTCTAAAGTAGGAAGGGAGAGACTTAGAAGTTGCACCTACAAGAACCAGTGGGGACCCTTTGATGTCTCTCTTAATGTGCTGGGTTTAGATTACTTTGTGAGTACAAAAAGGGTGAAAGGTTTGAGGTTACTTTTAACTAACTCTTAGGACCATGATTTGTCCATGGGGTAGTTTTTAACAGAGCAGATACAAGGGGATGGCCTATCAGATACAGTGTCTTGGGGCTGAAATCCAGCCTCTATCCACAAAAAACTCGCATGACCCAAAGATTCATGATATTTCCCCTTCTTTAAAGGGGGAAAAAAAAAGGCCACAGCATGGGATATTTTTTCTCCAGTTTTTCAGCCCTTTCAAGTTATTTTCTGTAACTAAGAGCACAAGATCCTCTCTTTTAATTTTTTGTTAATTATGCAGATGACTCCAAGATGTCTTAATGTAGAACACTAAGTACCACAAACTGCAAGACGGGAGTCACGGGAGTAGGCTGCACGACACAGGGGATTTAGCAGGTACCACTCAGTCCTGTGATATTGAAGTACATTTAGAAGTGTTCCTGTTCTATGGCAATCAGTTGGTAGTTCTTTGTTCACCATCTCCTGTATTATCCATGCTGAAATGAAGAGCTTTGTAAAAAGGAGAATTTTAAGGCTAAACCATTCAATCCAGGTCTTGCATTCTTAAAGTGTTACTGTTTTCAGCTGAGCCTGCTAGTTATATTTTGGAGCAAATTTGTCCTATAAGCAAATGTAAAGTAGTGTGACAATGTTTAAATTTCAGTGAGGGAATTTTAGGATAAGTAGTACTTCTCTGAGTTTTGCACAGGTCAAGAGCATGCAAATTCACAGCTACTGTGGGTCAGCTCATTCATGCTAACAGTAATAACATGATTCAGGGTTAAGCCTTACAGTGAGGGCCAAATTCTGTCTCTTGGTTCATCTATTGCTTTCCTTGATGTTCTTCCACCTGTATAGGACAACAGAATACGGTGTCAATAGGCGCACATTCTTCTGACATCCTAATTCAAACCACAAGAGTTTCTAATAAGCTGCCAATCCTATAGCATATTTATTTTTGCGATGGCGCCAAACCCACAAGTTGTATCTTTCACTGTTAGATATTCCCTAAATGCAATAAATGATGTTCTTACACTATTGTAATGACACTCGTTGATTAAGACCTGGTTTAGATGCACTGTCTTTAGTTATGATGTCAGGCTTTCAACTCATAGGTAATTGCTTCAAGAATTCTGTTAAGCTGATGTTACTGCAGGATTCCTGACAAGTGATAAAGTACAATGAAGTATGCAAATAAAAAATATCATGAAATTGATCTTTATAGACACAATGCTGATAGGAAGCCTAAAGCTCTCACCAAAATTTCTTTACAGAAAATCTGAAATAACTATTAAAATCAGTCTACCCCAGATATATAGCTACGCAACTTGCATCAGAACCTAGCCTTGAATATTCCACTTGTTTCTCCACTCTACTCACATAGGGAATTGATAATTTCTGCTATACTTTCTCAAATAGAAATGTTACATTTTCACTCATGGATAAATGAATTAAGGATTTATCAGGCCAATTTTGCAGCTTTCTTTCAAGAAATTCACAAATCTTTAAAATGTCATATTGCTTTTATACTTTAAAATGTCTTAAAGATCTGCCTAGGGAAAGGATGCATATTATTTATGACTTTCCTATATATCTTGACTTCAAATATTTAAATCTACTAATTACTGGAAGAAAAAGACAGCTGTGATTTTTGAAGGACTTAAAAAATCAAAGAAAATTTACAGGTTAGCAATTTGTTAGTGTGGTGAAAATAAGCCCTGGATAATTATAGACTAATTTATGAGCTAATTATATAGGCTGAAAATTCTGCCTTTTAGATCCATTTTGGACAGACCTGTCTATATATGAATCTTCTATTACCTGTTCATATCTCTCTTGTTTGTCACTGTGCTCTTCCCCACGTTAGGAGAAGTAGGGGAGAAAGGACTTTCTCCCGTCAACATTTCCAGGACTGCAGAGAGAGCACTTCACATGCTGGAACAAACAGGGGAACGCTGGCCCAGTTCTCTTCCACAGAGGGATAAACCTGTCTCTCCCAGCAGAGGAGCTGGAGAGGATATGGACATCTTCCTGACCTGAAAGTATTTATGTGAGGGACACAGGATGGACTTCAGTCCCCACGTTGGCAATGTCATTGGACTGCATTTTTTTTTCCTAAATGCAATGCTGTCATTGTCTTTACATTTCCAGAATTCTCATGTAGTGGCCACCATATTCAACAGACAATTTGAATACGGATTGTTCCGTAATTGAAGCTAAGCTAGGACACTAATTAATCCCTTTTCTGCAGTTCTGTAATGAGTTGGCTAGCTTACAAGTACCACTGACCTCTAATGGATGAAATCAGAACTGTTCAGTCATTTGTCATGTCTCACAGGGCACAACTCATGGCCAATTTGCTTTAAGTTAAATAGTAAGGACTTGTGCTTTTGGGTCAGGAGACTCTCATTTCAGGCTCAGTGGCTGCCAGGAATTTCTGAGTGGTTGTGGTCTCCAGCTCAAGAGTAGGGTGTCATTAGCAAGCTCAAATGAGTGAGCAGTTACTCACAGGAATGAGTTAATGCTTTGCTCACCACTGTAAGAAAGTTTGCGGTCTGTCTGCAGTAACAAATGTGAAGCTGTAGGTGGTGAGAAATTTGTTATACTATATAAGCAGAGCATTTCAGAGCTATTATAAAATTTGAGATTTTTGGTGAACAGAGCTCTTTATTATGTCTTTGTTCGTTGTGGGCTAGCTAGCAGTGATTCATGGAATATTACTGTACATCTGATTTTAGTAGTTACCCATTACATCATGTTAACACATTTCAGTAAGTAATCAATTCAGGTTTTGGTATGCTGCTTTAATTCAGGTTTCATTCCTCGCCTAGTATTTATTTTCAGAGGTGTGTTGTCCATCTTCGTCTGAGATCATACTGCCCTCTTTGCAGTAGCCATTTTAGGATAAAATGCTTAATAAGATTTGCATTTAAAAAATGAACTAAAAGAACTGGACCCCCTCCAGCGAGAAACAAGTAATTATATCATTTGTATTGCAAAACAGGAGCGGCTATAAAACATCAGTATACTTTTTAAGAAGACTGATATTCTTAAGAAGCATTACATTACATATAAAATGGCAGGCAGAGGGGAGAAGCCCTCTCCAGTGTAAGTAACCCACAGACTCATAGGCAGAGGCATGGCTTTTATTCTGGATTCTGCTTAACCAAGAACTCCGAATTTACTGCTTCTAAGGTTTGCCTTTTACTTGCATGGTACTATGATTATGAAAACTAGTGAGGGACATTAATAGACTTTGTCTGTGATCAGAAGAATTTTTCAGTAGATTTGTCCCAGAAAACCATCTAAGTATTGCACAACACATACAGAAGTCTTTTGTCTGTTCATCTTAGATTTCTTCTCCCCACCACTGCCAAAATATGAGCCACTGAAATTTTTGTCTGTATAGCTGTGCAAAGACTGGCATAACTAAGGTGTTTTTTGCACTGTTGGTTAATATGGCAAGAGATATTTTATGTAGCTTAGATGCTCCTGGCCTTAAGACCCCTTGTTCTAAGTAAAAATACAGGAATTGTTATTCCTCTCTGGTTGGATGACTAAACCAGTTTAAACAGTCTTCAGGCAAAGCACTGTTTGTGCTAAAACCCATGTAACGTTTTGTGAATCTCAAATAGAAATGCTCATCAGTTTTTCAAATACTTGTGAATAATATGTAATCTCATGAACTAGAATCATGTGTGTTTGGCGTTTTACTAATGAAAATATTCCCAAATCAGTGTCTGTTAGGTTGTTTAAATATTCAGCGACTTCTACCCTGAATACAGACCATTTGCAAAAAGCTGTTAGGTGAGTATTAATAAATTAATATGTTAATTAAATCTGCATCTGTGTACAGACTTTATTGCTGTTTGCTTTGCATCTTTTTTAAATAAAGCTTTTTGAGCTTTTATTTTTGTGTGTAGCAAACTTTACATTAGAGTTGGTCAATCTATTCTCATATTGGCAGAAGGGGATTTTCATTGATCGTTTTCTCTGTATTTGCCTTTTTTCCTCCTTCTCTAAACCCTAGTGCTGTAATGCAGAAGATTTATTGTCAATGATTTATTAAAATGTAATTCTAAGGTGACTCCTTATCGTGAAAGTAATCTGCAGGCTATCTTTGTTTAAACTTGCAACCCGCTTTGTCAAAGAAAACAGCCTATGAAATTTTCATTATAATAGACAGGTTTTTATAATGAACTGGGAAAAAGCTATTATGACCAAAAAACAAATTGTTAGGAAACTTATGCATTGAAACAATATGCTCATTAATTGTAATTTTTTTGGGAGAGTGAACAATTCCATTTAATGGTTACATTTTTCAGTCTTATAAATTAATTTGAATTACCCAATATCACTTAATTTTTCCCTAGGAAAGCTTCTGCTTGCCCGAGCAATATTATAACTGCTAATTCAATTACACTGAAATTGTTTAATAGAAAATATAATTGCTTATTCATACGGAATACCTATTAAAGAAGTGCAAAGGCCTATACCCTAGGGTTACTACATATTAGTACTTTGGGAATTCAGATGGGAATGCTGGGTAGGGAAGGTGCTGACTGATCTTTAATTGTTCATCACCTGCCTCCAAAATAATATGAATGGACCCAAACTAAATGACCACTCATTACAAGTTTCAATTTAGGAGCTTGGCTGGGGTCAGCAGATTGCTTATGCTGATCGCAATGATTTGAAGTTGTGATTACCATAAGCAATTTAAATTTTATTGATCTACCCTTCTGAAAGTTGTAATTGAGCATAGATGTTGGACCCGTAGCTCTCCAAACTAAATTGTACTCTGAAGCCCTTGCTGGATTACTGCAAGAATCAATAAGCAGTCAGTCACATTAACAATGAAATAGCTCCATTAACATACAGTGCTACTGGTGAAACTTTATTTAGGAGGGGTGTTAGTTCACTTCATTGTTTTATCAATGAATTTCAGTTGTACAGGGAAAAGTATAGCTTGTGTACCCCTAATGAGCTTGCATAATGATAATCTTATATGCTTTAACTATGAGTGTTTTTATGGGAAAGAAAGATTATTTTTTTCTGTGACAGATTTGCTTTATTATGAGCAGAGGAACTATGTAACTGGAATTACAATTTGTTAACTGTGATGCACTGAAATAACTTGGGTGCCAAAGAGTTTTCTACTGTGACATATGTTCACTATTAGTGGGTTTCAGACAAAAGGTCATGTCTCAAACAAGAACACAGACACATAGTGAGTTTGTAATTTATATATATTTGGAACTTCCAAGTGGAGTTTAGTGGTCAGCATCCTAAACACCTTCCCCCGCTCCAAGTTTCCTGCACCTCTGTGGCATTGCTGAAGAGATTAGAACAGTGACCAGAGAAAGGCTGGTAGTTCTTACACAAAATAGACAGTAGAAACAACACAGAAGGGGTTAGTAAGATGGATGATAGACATGCCTGGACTGTGTGAAACATTTTTTTCCTGTGACTCAGAAGTGACTCAAAAGTGACTCAAAATTTTGGAAAGAAGATGCACAAAGTGGACCCTTTGAAGTATGGCATGGTTGGAAACAGAAGTATCTTTGACTAAATCTCTCGTGTATCCCTTTGTGCTTTATCTCTGCTTTCACTATATCTGCTATCTTACTTAGTTTGTCATGACTTTAACTCGTTGCAATCTTCTTTACTGTAGTACGTCGAAGCCCTCGCTACAGTACAGCCTGTCTCCCTTTCGTCCATACTAGGTTTTAAATGAGCAATGAACCAATATTGGTTGACTTGATTGGCAGTGGCATTGAGTAGTTTTAATTGAGTAAACTTGTATTTGGGAAAGTGCCATCTTTGTATTCATCAAAATGATAGTAGAAGAGCCATAATGATAGCATTTTATGATCATAAATTATTTACATTTATACTTCTTTACTACCTGAGGAGCTGTTGATTTCATACTATCCCAGACAATCCTACTGGCAATTCATTCATGAAGAAATGAAAGCCACTAGCCATATACTGGGCCTAGTTTAGACACTGGTGAAAACCATTGCCGTTAGACATAATTACTTTTCAGGAGCAAAAGATCTCTCTCCTAGTGAAAGGATTCACATGCTTTTGAAGAGGGGTAATGCCATCAACTGTAGGCAGCTGTTACATAGCAGCACTGAGAGCAGCAGCGCTGGATTTCCAACCACCCTTACATACTCCTTGACTTGAATACCCCTTGCAGAACATAAACTATAATTTCAGCATCCAGTACTACAGAATTTGTGGTCTTATAAACACCCCACAGTCAAAATGCCTAACATATATCTATGCAGAACTGTCACAACTATGTTTGCAATAAAGGCTGACTCCTTAAAATTTAGCAGTAGATCAGCTTTTGTAGTCTAGAACATATACGTCAGATCAGTGAGACCAGGCATCCTAAAGGGTGCAGGCACCCTACAGTGAAGAGCACACACAGACCTTTTCTAGAAATATACTCCTGAATTTTGATATGAGCTGTTTTCTAGTGTAGGACAGTTCAACGAGTTCTTTGCAGCTATAACAACACAAATATTTTGTCTTGTCCTACAGGTGTAAAAGTACTTCATGATATTTTTGCTGCCTCCTCAGGAATTTATTTTCTCCAGGTTTCTGCCACTATATGCCATATCCTTACTGAGATGGTTAACTGTTTTTCTCTAGATCTTGGTTTCTCAAGGATTCAAATTAATGCATGTGTACTGTGATCCAACTCTTGGAATTCCTTTCTCATTCAGCAATTCAATTGGTATGGTTTATGTGAGGTTCTTACTCAGGCCCACATCTACTTTATAGAAACTCATGCAGAGGGTGAATAAAAGAACACATAAATCCTTTGTCATTCCTTCAGCTGAGGCAGTGTGTTATCCTGGGGAATTTGTGTGGAACAAAAATACATGCTACTTACATAAAATTTCTGTACCAGCTTCTGACGTATAGTAGACACAGACCAATGTAAGATATGGCATTGATTCATAAAAGACTTGATGTGAATGGTCACTTTCAAGTATAGCAACATGTTTACAAATGTAAGACATCCTAAAAAAAGACAGGATCTTTATATGATCTTTCCCTGGGCAGCCTGTTCCAAGGCCTGACCACTCTTTCAGTAAAGAAGTTTTTCCTGATGTCCAGTCTAAACCTCCCTTGGCGCAACTTGAGGCCATTTCCTCTCGTCCTATCGCTTGTTACTTGGGAGAAGAGACCAACCCCCACCTCGCTACAACCTCCTTTCAGGTAGTTGTAGAGCGCGATGAGGTCTCCCCTCAGCCCGCTCTTCTCCAGGCTAAACAATATGATCTTTATATAGGAAACATCAGCAAGAAAAATGTTCAGTGAAAATTGTCTTGTGGAAATTACAGTTCTTCAGATAAGAAATTATACTAATTAGAAGAGGACTTAAGTATTTTATAAACTGTAAGATCACTTGTAAAATTGATAATCAGATACATAACTTAGTTTTCAAAAGAGATTTTTGAATATGGTGTTCTACTGCTAATATATTTCTTGCAGAAAATCTGAGAAAAACATGTCTGATTGATCTATATCCTATATAAAATATCATGCATCAAGAAAATTCCACATGTACTAAGTGTTATATTGAAGGGTCATGATAGCCTGATTATGAGATATTATGTATCAAATTACATTGAGGAAAGAAGATTCTCTTTTAATGCTTGAGATTCTGCTCTCTCTATCATCTCTTTTATGTTAAAGAGCTTTGGGTTTTCGGGTCATTTCTGATAGGATCTCTAACCAAAAAAATAAAATAAAATCCCCTTTAATTGAGAGCCCTTTACACTAAAAAATAATTAAGTTTTGAGATCCATTTAATTTTTACTTGTTTTAAGCACTATCATAAACATCTGCCACCTGGCATAGAAATTGCTTCATATGGCAGGTGGGGAGATGAGATTTATTTAAAAGTTCTTTGTCTTTGATGCTTTTCCCTGCTGTATTTTTCAGTGGAGTAATTTGAAACTGATGGCATTTAAATAACCATTTATTGCCATAATGGAAGAATACTGTTAAAAATACATAGAGTAATTGCTGTCATTCCAAGATAAGAATACAGCAGTAGACATAATGGAGCAAACCATCTTCAGTCTAGTTTGGCCTCCGGCCATAACATTGGCCAACACTTTGATCATTCAGAAGAAAATAAAATGCCTTCCGCCTCTTTTCTGCGCACGTATGTAATGCATAAATTGATTGATTTATTAACCAAATAAAAAAAAAGTTTTCTTTTTCCCTCTGTAGGTAGTGCTGGAAACCTCAGATCTGGGAGCTGAGTGTATTCAGTTTTTAACTCATCCACAAAATCAAAACGAGTTTTGTGTTGTTCTCTGAAAAACACAATGTACACATGGAACCTCCTTCCCATGAGTTGCAACCCGCCCTGTTCCATATGCTCTCTCCATTACAGACTTCTTGTGTATTGTTTTAATGCCACCTGCATTCTAAAGCAATTTATAAAGAAAGATGAAGCCTTTCCATTGAGAAATTGCAGCAGTGTCATGTAGCAAGCATAAGAGGTGGGGGGAGAAATTAAAAGGAAGACAAGTTCTTCCGCTTATCTTTTCCCTGCCTTGGCTTCCTTCACATTATTGCATACTTTTTGCATGGCATTTTAGAATCATTAAGGTTGGAAAAGAC
>NW_009232672.1:0-40893 GCF_000690835.1 Fulmarus glacialis
GGGCGGCCAGGCTCTGTTCCTGGCTGCGGCCCACCCCGCCTCTGCAGACCGCGTTCCTTTACCCCTCTCCGTGTCCCCTGTGAGGTACGGTCTCTGCAATAATCAGTTTTGCATTTGGTTATAAATACACATTTTAAAGCCCCCGTTAGTGAAATCGGAGGATTTGTGTAAGACTTTCTGCTTCCTTAAAAAAAATACCCAAATAAAACCTTGTAATCTTCCTCTGTGGAAAAAAAGTTTGGAAACTTGATACAAGTAAACAGCTCGGAAATCAGCAAATACATAAAATGACCCAAACTTGGCTCAATCACACCTCATGATTGTTGAGCTAAAATTGATTAACTGGGAAACTATGACTTGAATTAGGTTGGGACACTTTGTACTCCAGCAGCTACCTGTTTTACAGACATAATACAAATGTAAGCATGTAATATTAAACTCATTGTGGGTTTGGGGTAGAATACACTTAGTATAAAATGCAGCCAAGGTCGCCACTAATTGCTGTGGCAAGTTCAGTTCTTCAAATGCAGCAACCAAAAAAAAGCCCAGGAAATAGCAAAAGCTCTTTAAATTTCACATACTGCATCTCATTTTTCTGGCTGGTGGTTAGGGCTTTGGTTTTGTTCTGAGAGGGAAGATCTAGTAAAATTGAACTGAATTTTGAAGTGGCAGTGTTTAAGCATTTACTTGTGATTATTTTTTCAAGTGTAATGTTTCGGCTTGAATTTCTAAGTTAATTAGGTTTTTGTTTCTAAATGGTTGGGTTTTGTTTAGAAACACTACAGCTATTCTGTTTTGCTGGTTTCCTTTGGTAGAGGTGTGTTGTATTTTAATCTATGATTTGTGTAAGCAAAAAGATGACCTTGCGGGTACTGAAAGTGTTACTAAATACAAAGGGTTCTTTTCCAGTGTTTATAGAACAAACTTATTTGTGTATAAACTTTTTTTTTTTTTAAATATGAATGAACTGCTACTCCAGGCTTTGTTGTGGGAGGAATGGAGCAGCAGGGTGGTGGATGGAAGAGGGGAGCACAGGGAGAAGCCAACCCGAGTCCTCCTGGAGGCTTTCCCTCCTCTTCGTGCTAAAGATACTTGGTCACAATGAAGAAGTTTGGTGTAGATGGCAAGATAATGAGTTTCACTTGAGCTACAGTTTAATGACGCATCTACTGCCTTGGCTGAGTTAGTAATTTGGAACATGTTACTTAGATAAACACAGTCTCAAAGCAGAAGACAAAGGCAGAGTGAAGCGGCTCAGGGAAACGACATGGAGAAGGAGCAACAGGAACGGCACAGGATGACTACAGTCACAGAGGAAGGACAGCAAAAGAGGAGTCGGGGGGCAGCGGGATCAAGTAGTAGGAATGGGAGAGTAGCCTCGGGGCAGTGAATGATAGCAGAGATGTTGGTGAAACCAAGAATTTTGTTTCTAATACTTACTTCCTCGTATTTTTCCCTTGAACACAACTCTTCCTCAATGGCAGTTTACTGGGACAGGGGAGAAGAGAAGTACGTAATCAAACTGACATTACACCCTGTGAAAGAGGCTTGGGATAATTACGCATGACACAGGTAAGTGTCCTGAAGATACCTGATACAGCTCTTGTTAAAAATTTGGATCGTTTTCTTTCTGTGTCTCTATTTCTGTGGTCACATCGCCCCTTGTGTTGCTCACAAGTTCAGCTGTCTGCAAAACCCAAACTTAGGAGACTTGGGACCTAGATTATAATTTTTCTACAGTAGCATGAAGTTCAGAATATGTTACAGAATAACAGACATAACTGATTTTAGAGGAGAATTAACCTCTTCTGCCACAGAGCATTAGGTGAGCAGCCTGTCACATGAATTATTATTTTGAGTATTTTAAGTTTAATAACTGAAGTGTAGCATAGTTCTTTCAAAAAGGAGATTAGTTAACCGACACCATCTATCCCTGCTAGTTATCCGCAAGTAGATTACAGAGAATGATCCTCCATTTGCACATGCATTTTGCAAACTTACTCCTCAGTTGTACACTTTATTTTGCAAATTGCAGACATTGAGATGAAGGGTCTATAATTTCCTAGCTTGCCTTTCTCTTGGAACACTGGTGCTGCACTGGCACGCATCCACTTTGCTGTGACTTCATTTGAATACGGCAAATTCTTTATTATGATTAACAAAGGGTTGCTTTCTGGTCTGCTTTGAATCTCAGTCTGCTCATGGAGATTAGTGGGTTTTGAGCAATGCCAACTCACTAAATATCTCCGCTTCACTGATCTCAAAGACATTTGTGACAATGGATTTAGTAGTCATTTTCATGCGTGTTCTTGCCTTTGAATGGATAATACCTTAGTAGTTCTGCTTTCCATTGCTGTTTGATTCTCCATCCCATTCAAAAGGGTTTAAATTCAAAACTTCTCTTTGCTCTTATGTTGATTCTTTGAGATACATGAACACATCTGTTTGTGGTTTTAATCCTTGAATGCAACTCCCCCCACCCCTTGATATTATTTTGGGTGAATACATTGCAAATGTCTATGTATTATCTCCCTCTTCACAGTAGAAACAAAACTTTCTTTCCCAAAGCAAGATTATCAGAAATTGTTCTTCAATTGAGCAGGAAGAGGCTGGTGGTTTTAAAGTAGGTGGGACCCAGTTACATGTCCTGATGTAGCCATATGTCTCATTTGGCCGCAAGAATTAGAGAATGGGCAACAGTAAAACCTCAAATCATCAGCCCCTTTTATTTTTTCATGCCCATGTCTCCATTAACCTCTTCACCTGTTAACAGGTAATACATACAGACCTCATTTAGCTGTTAAGTCTGACTGAAGTATTTGTGCCAAGTATGCTTTTTAAACTGGGGTAATTTCTTTTCAAATCATCTGTTTAGTATCGTTGTCTTGTACAGGTTTCTCTCAATTCCACTGCAACGTAACAAAATAATCATCTTCCTGCCCCAGATATATGCTTCAACTTTGTCTGAGTTACTCAGAAAGAGAGAGATTAGAAATAGATGGGTATTTATTTTTATGATGTAATCACAAAATACATGCAGTGAAATCTAGAAACATTAGAGATATCTGTCGTCTAAATTTCTAATTTTCCAATTAAGATCATGGGCATGAGCCACATTGTATGTTGACACTTAAAGAGGCTTTCTTTTATACTTGTAGTCCCTAGTCTTCTCTAGGGACTCCTGACCACTAGAACACTTGGGTTTTAAAGTTCTTCTTGCCCCCAGTTTTAAGATGTATTTCTTTTCTGAAATGAAACTTAACAGGTAAAGGGCTCTTGTGTAGCCAGAACTCAGTGGTTCTGAATAGCTTGCATTTAAAAATAAAACAATTATTAGCAAACTCATCCGTGTTTTATACTACTCACTACGAAACAGTCACACAGGTAAGATTTTCTAATGGGTAATAATGGTATGGTGTGGTGTGGTGTGGTATGGTGTGGTGTGGTGTGGTATGGTATGGTATGGTATAGTATGGTATGGTATGGTATGGTGGTCTAGGTACAAAAAGGTCTTCCATTTGTGTATTTCTCTTACTCCAGCTGGAGCAGGGCATCACCGTTACCATCACCTAAATCATGAAAATTGTTCATTTAGAGAAATCCCTCGTGGAAACAGGGCCTTATGTTGCTCATTTATTTCAAGGAATAGGGTAATAGAGAAGTAAATCCAGGAGTTAAGCTTTTTTGAAGTAGGAGTATTTGCAATTTGGGCTTTATTTTCATCATGTTAGTAAGAAATACCATGTGGCCAAACAATATCTTATGTCGATGTTTATCACATTATTTCTGTGAACACAACCTTATATATTAAAGCAGGATCATGGAATGGCAAATTTTAAATTTTCTCTAAGAAAGGTGATCAGCCTCTTTCTCCTTCCTGAAAATTTCTTGAGACAAGGAGTTTTATTTTATCTTGATGTATTAGACAGAAAATTATAAACCCTTCAAAAATACTAGGTTATATTTCTGGAAGCAGAAACAGACCCCAAAAGCCGTGTGTTGCTGCCAGGTCGAGCCGTAGACTTCTCCTTTAATTGCTCCAGGAGCAATTAATCTCCAAAGCTGGGTTTGGTTTTAGAAAATGGATGAGCACAATGAATTCCTTATTAAACTAAAGAAATTTACTAAACCGACTTTCTCGAAAGAGTAAAAGCAAAAGTGTTACAAGCTTTTAGTTCACAGAAAATCCAGATCCACCAACACAGACATAAAATAGGTAAGAGAAGTAGAAAGTATTAAGTAATGCTGAAAAAAACCCCAAACAGACCTTGATGGTAGTTTCTCTACAGGGAAGTTGCTCCCAGTTCAGGATTTGGCTATTGTACTCCCAATCCATGTGCAGGAAAGTATATAATTTATTCATAGTATTTCAGAGGCTTCTTCTAGGCCAATCCTTGAAGATCTGTCCTACTCAGTATCTTTACTTGCATTCCAAAGGCCTATACTGTCCTCTGAGGTACAATTTCCCACTGATGAATCCAGTGGGTCAATCAGGGCATTCGCTTCTGTACATAACACACACTCTGAGATCAGCAGCACAAAACCAAAGGTGGTGGCATAAAACTCTTGCAAGAAAGCAATGTCAGTGCTGTGCTACACTCACAGCAACACGCCATGAAGAACGTGTTCACCGGTAGCAGCCTGCCTGGGAGAACTGCTTCCCTCTCGCTCCAAGTGCCAGATCAGCCTGAGCTGTGAGCCACTGATCACTTCCACCAGGTGCTCGTGGTGTTGGGTGGGAAAGAATCTGTAGCCCTGGGCTGTTAAACCTAAGGCAAGGTTTCCCTTCCCAGGCATGCTAAAGGCAGTGTCTGAACTGCCGCCCAGCAATGTGAGGTCGCTCCTGCGTCATTACTTGCCCAGGTATGTACTAGATCTTACCATAGAATCACAGAATAGTTTGGGTTGGAAGGGACCTTTAAAGGTCAGCTAGTCCAACTGCCCCTGCAATGAGCAGCGACATCTTCAACTAGATCAGGTCGCTCAGAGCCCTGTCCAGCCTGACCTTGAATCTTTCCAGGGATGGGGCAAATCTCGCTCCGTGGAATTTATAATCGTATTGTTATAAAGTGTTAAAAACTGGCTTTTGGTTTTGTACTCAAACAGACATTTTCCTGCAGCGTGACCCCGGTCTTTGCTACTCAGGTAGCCACTTCCAGCTCTTCTTACCAGACTCAGTGTTTCCACATACTTGTTTTGGGCTGTGCTCCACTGGGGTCACATCATCTTACAGATTTACATTGCTTCCAGCACAAGTCACATTGTAGCTAAAACATCTTTCAGCTGTCAGCATTTCCATCCAAGGTAAAAAAATACAGACCTCTAGTCCTTGAGTTCTAATTATGCTCCAGCCACCTTGATTCTGGTACGCTGACCTGGCCTGAAGACACCAGCAATGGCAAGAGATACTGTTATTTCGGTGCATTTGTTCCCCCAAAGCATAATTAAGCTACAAGTTTTGCATGTAGACGTGCACCAACAGGGGCTGGGTGTGTTGAAATTTTTCCATTGATCAAACTTGAATTCCATTCAGAGTTACAATCAGGGAAGCAGCTTCCAATGCATGCACAGAAGATTTGCTTGATAATGAAGAATTTTAAAACCTGTCCATGAATCTTGGTAGCACTAAGATGAAGTCAGAAGGATTGTTACTGAATCCGCCCAAAATTCCCACTGCTGAAAAAGAGCAAGATGATTGAATAAAAGGCAAGATTTTCCAGTTCGCCTGTCAGCAATTGTGAGGAACAGGAGATAATGAGGAAGAAACTAATGGCATTATTTTTGGGCCAGAGCTAAAAAAAAAGTGCATGGTTCATCACAGGGCAAATACTGTATAATGGTTGATGATTCAGTAATCAGAGCCCACATAGAGAGAAACAGGCTGTAAATTAAATGATGGAATATTTCACAAATGGCTTGGAATTGTAATGCAATGATCAAGAATTTACAGAGAAAGACTTTACGCCCGTTTCTTAACAAGCTGCAGCATTCCTAACAGAAATAATTAGGGTTCTGACAATATATTCATTTGAATGAAGGATTGAGTTTGACAATAAAAAATAGCCTGTAATCTGCGTGTCACATGCAGCTTTCTACTGACACACAAACTCGTGGTCTAGCGCACCAGCATTCACAGCAAATTAGTCTCAGTTTTACGGTATTCTTCAACCATACCAAGCGGTACCTGGAGAAATAAAGTTCTTTTACTATGTCACTGCTAGTTAGGTAGCTCTTACAATTGAAAAATTGGAGAATGATTCAGTGATAGACTTAAAATCAATGTCTCACTGAGGTTAGAAGTTTCTTTTCTTAGACTTAGTAGTAAAGAAAAAGGAGGAGGAGGAATCCATTTCTCTTTCCCCATGGTGAAAAAAGCAAATTGAAAAGCCACTGGCCTCCTCGAGCAGTTCACTGCAATTCCTTCCTGGAAAGCTCCTCCTCTCTAGAAGCAAAGCATCCCCCTTAGCTTTCTGTAGCAGTGGAAAAGTGCATATTGAAGGTAAATTACAGCCTGCATTTGGGGAGATGAGTAGAATTATGGTTAGGAAACTGGACTAACATGATCAAACATGCACCAAAGAGTCCATGCTGATCTGAGCTAAACAAAACATCTCTTCTTTTGGTCAAAGTCAGCTATATCCAGCACATGGGCAGATCATCTATGCAGTACACATAATGCCTCTGACACCTCTAGGAAACACAGGGTCTGTTGCAGCCTTCCAGAAAATTTGAGATGTCCATGAAGTTTTGAATTTATCTTGCCTGTGTTCCACATCATAGCATATGTACATATTCTGGTTGGGAAATCCCACTGTTGGCAGCCATAATTCTTTCTAACGTTAGGTTTCACAGTGCAGCTGACCTCTTTCTTGAGGCAATCTAAGATGCACTACAACTGTCAGTTCTCGGAGGTTCTGGACACAGTTTTTCACCAGCTCATCAGAAAACTGCATAGTGTTATTAAGCAATTGGTAAATAGAAAGGGATCTTCCTTTCTGTGATGGCTTGTGTGATCATACAGTCTACCATTTCTGAGTTACCTAACTGTTTTTGGGGCCAGCCTAATCGTTTCAGATTCAGGGGAACGTAATTCCAGCAATGACTACTTCCGGGCATTCAGAAACTGCTCTCAAAGAAGTCTGAGAGTGTGTTCAAGTTAGGGCAGCTCTGAGCTTGGGGACAGTGGCATCCATTCTAATGAGAAATTTATAAGCCTTGTTAATACCTTCCTTTGTCATTCTGTTTTAGTAATGACTTGTAAAAAATTTCCTAGTTCTGAAATATGTGACAGTGTTCTTGTCTGTTTGTGGTGGCATATACGAGTCAGATTTTTCTCTAATGCTGAGAAGAAGGTGCACAGGTTATCGTGTGGAGGAGATGAGACACCCATTCACAAGAGCTGTGTTTCTTGGCTAACTTTTACACCAGTGTGGTTATGACAACAAATGAAAATGTGTCTGTGCAGTAGCCATCAGTGAGGATTTCAGTGGCTGTCCCCAAGCTTGCAGGATAAGCATGTGACAACTGTATGTGAAAAGGGGCACACAGGAGAATGACACTGTCTGCTGGCCCCTGATTTTGGTCATGAAGCTAGTAGGGAGAATTTACAGTATAACTGTATGCTTCAGTGCTCTTAAGGATTATTTTTTTTTAATACTATTTTTGTGCGATATTTTTCTCTTAAATCTCCCTTGTGTTATGCATATACACTTGCAAGCACAAACCAAATTTTCTGTTGAGATACCCGCTACATAAGAAGAACTAGAGCTGTCACTGGTCAGGATAATGCATCCATTAAGTAGCAGCCCTTTTCATGTAGACTGGTTGAGGATGCCTTCTGGGCCACACTCTTCTAACTTGAAGATATTCAGCAGTTCACGTGTGGCCCTCTCATGGACAATTTTTCCTTGCATGGTTGTTTTTATCTTTCTCAGTATTACTGTATTCAGCTTTGTTGTACCATACACACACTCACCAAATAATAAGTATACTGTAGAATTAGGGAAATAAATGCCATTAATGTCCATGAAACAATCAAATGCTCTAATGATGGGCAGGACAGAAGCACCCAACAAGGGACTTAATCATTAGGTTTTCATAGCAGGATTTGAGAAGCATGTGGTAGATAAAGGATGTGGTCACATGCTAAGCAGCAAGCAAAAAATAAAATAGTGACTAGCTGCTCATTAAGTGAGTATTGTCCATTCTGTGCACTGGGTGAAACAAAGGGCTAGTGGAAAAAGACAGCGTGTGACTGTAATTAAAGACTTACATGACATAGGCACACAAGGAGGCCAAATTAAGGTTGCATAGGCAACCTTACCTCGGGCTTTTCCTGACTTTCCAGTGTTCAGCTTAGAATCACTACAGTGCTCTTCTGATACAAGGTTGTGGTGTATGAGGCATTTAGTACACGTGGATCCCTCAGAGATGTCCTAGCTGGAGGTTTGTTTCTGCTAGCAGTACTAGTAGTAAACTGTTAGGTTTGCTTCACCTTGGATTTGTTTGTTTGTTTACCAGTGACTGAGTGGCTTATCTGGTTGGAGCATTAGGAAATAAGCCATAGGCACGAGTGGGTGGTGAAGAGATTAAAATGGTATGTGACCCCCAGCGCAGCATGTGCAAATGCATGGGACGTGATGGGCGGAGTCTGGCAAACCCAATGAGAAAAGAGCAACTCTTGCACCTGATGCAACTCGCCCTTCTCTTAACAGCCTAAGCGGTGGGTTTGTCCAGCCACAGATTGACCCTCTTTGGTACTGTATTTGGTACATAGGTTGGCTGTGTTCATTACAGCGCCTTCCAGGAGCTGCTTTATGTAGCGAAGAATGGCTAGCAAGGGATGGTCCTAGCCAAGGGATGGTGCTTGCTGGCGAGTATTACAATGGCGGTGGTGGCAGTAGGGGGTCAGGGAGCAGGAGCATTCAGTTAATTTGTGTATGCACATTGTGAACCACTTCATGAACTTGGTCTTATGTTGGTCTTTCTGAAGCAAGGAGACAAAGTTCTTCAGTGCAGCCTACTGCACAGTTAACAAGCACCAACTTCACTGTGCTTTGAAACCCAAATCCTGGCAACACATCAGAGCTAATGATGCAGAATCCTTGTGCCACCTGCAGAACCGTTTTCTAGAGCTGCAGTCAGGGAGCAGCTAGAAAACAGCAGCTCAAGATCTACATAAACTGCTCTGTTCAGTTCCTGGGAACTACCTGTGGGATATGTTGTGGGAGCTGGCCTACTATCACCACCAATAACTGGTTTACTGATACGTGCGCTGTTAGCCCAGGGAGATTCTTCTTTTCCAGTCCTGCATTGTCCCCACTCTTCTGTGGGGCCAGGAAACATTTTTTCCCCTTTCAACCTTCAAACAATGGTTCTCAAAACTTCTTTTCCTTGCAGAAGTGGTGTCTGATGAGGGGACCACTGTGCAGTACTGGACTGGTGGAAGTGCCTGATGTGTGTGTAGTGGATTACATGGCTGGGGAGAGGCTATGATGCTGTGCTGTAGCCAGCTACCAAGCCATCTTTGAGGGTGAGGGAACTGGTAATGAGCACTCCCCATTGCTTCACTCTTTGCTTGTTTCTTTGGAGAACCTCTGTCACGGTGAGACGTTGTATTGCTTAACCCTCTCCCAGGGAAGTTTAATTAAAAAGTCAGCAAGCCATTGTCTTATGACCATAAGGTATTCCGAGGTGTGCATCGAGTGAGCTAGATAGGCCTTTTGTGGAGAACAAAAGCCTATTGTGAAAGCACAATGGACCAAAGCACTTCTACCACTGTTAGCTCCCAGATGTGGCCAGCCGGGCATGGCTGCCCCAGAAAAACAAATTTTCTGGCTACTGCAGCCCAAAAAGTCTCCTCCAGCCCTGAAATCAGTGGTCTCAATCATGTCAGTGGCAATAGCAGCTGTGACCGCAGTGAGCTCAGCAGTCAGAGTGAAATCTGGGTAAGCACCAGAGCCTGTCCTAAAGACACTGAAATTAGAGAAATCTTTTCAATTCCAGATTTGCGCAAATAAAACAGTCCTTTAACATAGAATCCAAGTAGGTACCTACTGTGCTTCTGACTTGTCTTGAGTGTTTCATGCTCTCATGACGGTTTTAGGGCTACAGACAGTTTTGAGGGGTGTTGAGCCAACACTTTTCACACATACTAAGTTTATTTACACTATGGCTTGTTTTGTATGTTGCCTACAAAATTATGCTTCATAGAAGAAAAGCCTGGCAACACGAGGGAAATTGTTGTAAACAACCAGAGTGAGTGCTCCAGCCTGTGTACAATAGACATGCTAGATCTCAAAATAGCACCAGAGGACAAAAAAACCCCCAAACCTTAACAAACAGTAAGAACATTGTTTGTTTTTAAGAAACACTGAGCATTGTTTTCAGTTTCTAGATTAAGCCCAATTGCCAAAAAAGCCTTTGTTACTGCCTAAACCAAACTCAAGTTGAGAAGCATAGTCAATAATTATTTCACTTACGAATGTACCGCCAAAAACCAAGGGGTGGGAATGCAAGAACTGAATAGTTGTTTGAAACAAAGAGCCTCATCCTCTCCCTGTTCTTTGTCTCTCTGTTTTTCCAGGTGTAGAAATAGCAGCTTTAATGAACAGCAATAGAAACTGGGTTTCTGAGAGAAACTGAGTTTGAAACGGAAAGCTTTTGGCAGCAGTCCCCCTTCCCCCTCTTTTTGAGATCCTTAACACATGCCAAAGCTTTCCTCTTAACACTTGCCAGGGCTATTGAATACTGAAGTCAGTGTTTTGAACTTAAAACCTCCCAGAACTCTGAGACATCCGTATGAAGGGTGCTTGCTGCCCTGCATATCTGCCGGAACCCAAGACTGAAATTTTAATTGTAGATTCAGCTTTGGAATCTTAGAAATGAAAATTAATTCTGAGCATGTTCTGTCTCCTGTCCTTTTCCCTCCCCTCCCGGCTCTTCCACCCCATCAGGCACAAACAATAGAGTTTCTTGTACCCTGCAGTACCCACCTTCTTCCCGTTAGGAACAGAAGACTTGGCAGTCTCCCTGGATGGCCATGCTGGTCCAAAGTTGTCTCTGGGTCGCATGCTTTCTTTTGTGCTCAGTGGAGTAAGGAGTACATCCCTTGCAGCACAAATATTGCTCACAATAAAATGGGCAGGACCAGAAGTTGTTCACTAGTGGCTGTTACTACAAGCGGATGTATGTTGTATAAACAGTAAGTACACTAAAGCTGTCCAAGGCCATGGACTCTGCAGATAGCCTCTTTTCATCCTTTTGCTACAGAAACTGTTTATCAGGTATAGAAATTATTGGTTTTAGGGAGTTATTGGCAGCTTAACGGCAAGCTTTTTACTTCTGCCCCAACATGGAGTGCAACTCATGAATTAAAAAGCCAGGGTACTTCTCTAGTGCATACTTGGGGGCCCCAAAGCCTATATAACAGGGAGCATACCACCCTCAGGATTGCGTTGAGAAAAGCATCTGAAGTCCTGGAGCCTGTGGAGACCATTTATGGATTCAGAGCCCATTATGCCAAGGGCTTTCAGCTGTCTAGGAAAGACAGAAAAACATTTTTTCAGTATGGTGAGGAAAGGCAAACATAAAACAGCAGTTACTGGTTAGGCCTTTGGTGTCAAATCCACAAGCTGTGGATGTAGTAACATGGCCCTATTTCAACAGGAGAGGTGAAGCATTCCCTCGTGTCAGATAACACAGTGGTTGGAGATCTCTTCTGGAGGCAGGGGGGTGGGTTTAAAGCCTCTTTGCCTGGGAGGAGAGCACATCACCTTACCTAGCATTTAACCAGAAGATGTCCTGCCTTCTCTGAATGTGCCTGTGGCTCTCTGTTTTTATGCTGAACTCCATGACATTGAGTTGCATTAGGTGTGTTCAGAGCATGCCTGCTGGACCAGTGCCCTCAGAATAGGATCTGTTTAGGTTTTGGATCCCAATGGTACCTGCATAATTAAATCAGGCACCTGATTGCTTGAATTAAATTACTGCTGGGATGGTCCATTTGGTGTGCACACAAGTGCTCAGAGGACTTGCAGGTCATCCAGGGGAGCACGTAGTGAATTTATGTATTTCTAGGGCTAACGAAACATCTGCTAAACAGCAGTAGGTCTGGACTGCACTTCCAGATTTTGGGTGATTTTTGATATCTAAGTCATTCCTTGGCTCTAGCCCCAAGCCTAACATGACTGAAGTCTACCAAACTGGATCTTTCAAGCCAAGAACAGGAGCTGCCAGGTTAGCAGTCCCCTTCAGTGAATGTGTACTTAAAAAAAACCAAAAAACTAGCAGATGTAGGCAAAGTCTGTCTGAAGAAAATTCCTATTGTTCATTCACCTACCTCAAACTGTCCTCTCTGGCTGCGAAGAATAAGTGTAGCAGTAGCAAGAACCCCTTGTGATGTGATAGCATTCTCATTCTTTTTCCTCTGTTGAAAATGTACTTTACAGAGGAACAGGTGAATTAACTTCATCATGAATTAACTACACTTCAAATGGCACTATTTGACTTGCCTGGCTTTCAGTGCTGCAACTTTCTTCTTCCTGCAGTAAGAAAATTGCATGCGCATCACTTGGGACAAGTCCCTCAATGTGCAGTTTCTGTTGTTAGTTCTGAAACACTAGAGGGAAATCTGGCCTTCATTGAAATCAATGAGGGATGTCCTGGCTTGACCAGATCTTCATCTCAAATGAGTTTAAGCACTCCTCTAAATCAATTCTGAATGCAGTCTGAAGTGTTACATAGCACTTTACATTTCTCAATATACTATAATGGAGATGGCGCGTGCTTTAAAGCATTGGATTTATGCAGATTTGCCAAGAGGTCGAGGGTGCAGAAATAGAGACATTTTTAACTGGAAGGACGTGTGCTTCCCATACGGATGCAGTCATGGTTGTTTAGTCTCTGAATGAGTTCATACTTGCACTTTTCCAGAAGAGAATATGTGCTAAGTATTTCTTCAGGCTAATTTTTTCATGCTACAAATAGTAGATGTCATCATCTCACCCAACACACAGGTTTCAAGACACAAGCTGTCAGAATAAATGGGAATGGTTTGTGTCTGTGAAAGATGACTACCAGGAAGTACCTACCTATCTTAGGTTGGTCTCTGAAAGGGGCTGGCAAACCTTTAGTATTGCCCTCTGTGTTCCTCACTGAGTACCTCAAGCAGTTTGTTCTTAGTACATTGCCTGTTCGAGACTCCTTTGAGGGCACCTAACTTGCTGTACCATTAGTGGTACAGAGGACCCAGACCCTTAACCCTTCTTTTGTGTTGGACATCTAGGGCTAGAATATCCTCATAAGTATCCTCCATACATGTTAAAGTATTTTTTCATGAATGTAAATGGAAAGTTGCTCAGCTGGGGTCCAAAAAGTGATAATTTGTATTTTGAGGATTTTTTAGATTAACCTAAAATTACTTAATTTATTAAGAACATTCCTGTAAGCCCCCTCAGGCACCAAGATAGTTGCGTTCGTTTAAATTTTGCCATATATGTGGCTGAAGGGTGCAGGATAACCCCCAGGCCATCTTCCCTTCATGAATGGGGTTTCTTTTGCTGTAGCACCTCATGGTGGTGTTGCCTCCAGCTCACACATTTCCAGTGGTAGAGTTCTCTGCTTCCAAAGTCTCTTCTTCTGTGAACCACACTGAACTGACCACAGACAACCATAAATCTTTCTCAGGATGGGAGGCTCTTCCCTCATTTTCATGCTATCCTGAATTTTCTGACAATTTTCACTGTAGGCCATTGCTCAGGCAATTCAAAGTGGAAAAATGCACAAGAAAAGCTTTGAAAAGGGAAGTTACATGGTATCAAACCTGTGATTCTCTTTCTTCTCCCCTCCCTTTGACACACATGCACACGCATTTGTTTAATTATAACAAATAAAACAAAACCACCTAATTATCTCCCTTATGTCTGGTAATTATCTAGTTTGTGGCCAAACCACAGTACTGATGCAGAGATATACCAGTTCCCTCTGCACAGGCTTGCTTGGCTCCAGGGAGGCTCATTAGCTGGGGCTTGGTGCTAGACCTGCAGGACCAAGGCTGGAGCTGTGCTGGGGCAGCTCACAGGATGGTACGCTATGTGCCAGAGCCAACTATATGTTTGGTAACATGGGCTGCAAAAGCGGCTGTGTCTGAGGTAGGATGCTCTCTGGACACCACATGTATTGGAGAGCACTGTAGATGAACCCAGGAGGACCTAGTGGGGATTTTGAAAAAAATAATCTCACTGTCTGGAGTATCATAAGGATCCTATTATAATGAACAACGGAGAATGGACTTTACTCCCACTCATCTCTTTGCACTCATCTGCCCAATGAGTATTTTAGTTGCAAATTACTAAGGACAGGATCCTTGTCATCTTATCTTTCCACTTGGCAGTCTTTATAGTGTCACCTACAGACATGTCACAGACGTGGCAATCAACATCTTTCAATCATGTACCAAACCTTTAAATGATACCTAGGCTGCAAAATCTGGAGGGAAATAAATCTCAGATTTACATATACCTTCACATACTTCATACAGTTTCTTGCTGGTTTTATGCTTAAAACTCACTGAGACAGTTTCTACAGGGAAAAACACCTCACACCTGATAAAGCAATTGAAGACAAACTCATTGAAAATAAGGTCACAATACAACTTTTCCACAAGAATCCCCTTATTTGGTGAATAAGGTGGCTAGATGGGATCTGCTTGAAAGACTCCAATGGGATGAGGCCCTGAAGGGGTCCGAGAAAGCTGACTGATACTCAGGCCTTACCTCCTCCAAGCTCAAGAGCAGTCCATCCCAAGGAGCGGGAAGTCAGGCAAAAATGCAAGGAGGCTTGCATGGATGAACAAGGAGCACCTGGCAAACTCAAACACAAAAAGGAAGCATATAGAAGGTGGAAGCAGGGACAAGTAACCTGGGAGGCATATAGACACACTGTCCAAGCATGCAGAGACACAGTTAGGAAAGCCAAAGACCAACTGGAATTAAATCTGGTGAGGGATGTCAAAGGCAACAAGAAGGGCTTCTGTAAATACATTAGTGGCAAAAGGAAGACTAGGGAAAATGTGGGCCCAATGCTGAAGGACGCAGGGGCCCTGGTGACACAGGACATCAAAAAGGCTGAGGTACTGAATGCCTTCTTCACCTCAGTCTTTACCAGTAAGACTGGCCTTCAGCAATCCAAGCACCTGGAGACAGAGGGAAAGTTTGGAACAAGGAAGACATACAGGTTACAGAATACTTAAGCAAACTGGACATATATGAATACGTTGGGCCCCAAAAGTGCTGAGGGAGCTGGCTGATGTCATTGCAAGGCCACTGTTGATTATCTTTGAATGATCATGGTGACTTGGAGAGGTGCATGAAGACTAGGAGAAAGCAAATGTCACTCCTATCTACAAAAATAACCTGAAGGAGTACCCAGGGAACTACTGATCTGCCTCACCTCGATCCCTGGGAAGGTGATGGAACAATTAATCCTAGAAACGTGTTCCAGGCACATGAAGGACAGGAACGTGATTTGGAGTAGTTTGCAGATGACACAAAACTGGGAGGAGTGGCTGATACACCAGATGGTCATACTGCCACACAGAGACCTTGACAAGCTGGAGAAATGAGCCAACAGGAACCTCGTGAAGTTCACCAAGGGAAAATGTGAAGTCTGGCCCCTGGGGAGGAACAACCCCAGGCACCAGTACATGCTGGGGGCTGCCCAACTGGGAAGCAGCTTTGTAGAAAAGACGCAGGGGTCCTGGTGGACACCAGGTTGAACGTGAGCCAGCAATCTGCACTTGCAGCAAAGAAGGTGAATGGTGTCCTGGGCTGCATTAGACAAAGTATTGACAGTAGGTGGAGGGAGGTGATCCTGCCCCTCCACTCAGCACTGGTGAGGCCACACCTGGGTCCAGTTCTGGGATCCCCAGTACAGGAGAGACATGGACATACTGGAGAGAGTCCAACGAAGGGCCACCAGGATGATTAAGGTACTGGAGCATCTCTCCTATGAGGAAAGGCTGAGAGAGCTGGGACTGTTCAGCCTGGAGAAGAGAAGGCTCAGGGGGATCTCATCAATGTGTAGAAATACCCGAAGGGAGGGTGCAAAGAGGACAGAGCCAGGCTCTTCTCAGTGGTGCCCAGTGACAGGACTTGGGGCAATGGGCACACACTGAAACACAGGAGGTTCCCTCTGAACATCAGGAAACACTTTTTCACTGTGAGGGTGACCGAGCACTGGCACACGTTGCCCAGGGAGGTTGTGGATTCTCCATTCTTCGAGATATTCAAAAGCTGCCTGGACATGGTCCTGGGCAGCCTGCTCTGGGTGTCCCTGCTTGAGTAGGGGCGTTGGACCAGATGAGCTCCAGAGGTCCCCTCCAATCTCAACCATTCTGTGAATGCACTGTGGAAGGAATTCAGCTTATATGAACAACTGGAAATCTAGCATTTCCTCATGTTTTGAGTGCTTGAATTTGAGACTTTAATTTTAATACAGGCCTTTTTCATATCAGTCCTAGGTATTTTAAAGAGAGAAGCTACTGATAACTCTGTTCTCCAACCCATGACAGCCTCAGCCCTCTAACCCAGAAACAGCACACTGCTGGTTCTACTGCTGGGTTACAAGACTAATCACGTTACTTGGAGCAGCAGCTGTTTGCTCCCTTCAGATCCGGTCCAGACTTCATTTTGCCTAGATCTTTTTTCCTTTGTACTTTGCTGCTGCAAATAAGCTGCAGGAAAGAGAGGAAAAAGACCTCTGAATTCTGGTTTGAGTGTTAGCCTTTGAGTATCTGCTGGAGAAGACTTGGGTCTCTGCTGTTTGATTTGAGGCATAAGCACAGCCTTAGAAAGTTCAGGTTCAGGGTTTTTTTTTTTGGAGGCTCCATCACTTCCCAGAAAATTTAAAGAAGGGAAACAAGGACTTTTAGGATAATCTGGCTTTTGTAGCTCAGTCAAACCCTTACAGAATTTTATGGGACAAAGGAAAACCACAAAGCTAGCCTTAGAGTTTTGTCCTTGCTAGATTTCAAAGATTAACTACATACATGTGGAGCATGTATGTGCTTCTCAAAACAGGTCACAAAAAACTTTACATAATAGAAATTGTCCAGCAGTCTAAATATACAGATTGCTACCAGATCTTCCTTAATTTTTCTTCATCTTGTGGCAAACTGTAATCCTTAATAATAGTGATCCTTAATAATAAAGATCCTCATTATTATCTTATATTACCCTAATAAGCCTTAATTACATTAACTGATGATGGGATTTACATTCCATTTCAGTCACATCTGTAAATATGCAGATTTTGACTACTTTGGTCAATAAGCTCTTTAGCAGGGACTATTAGAGAAGGATCTATTATAGCTCTAATATGCTTTCTAGCACCGTGAACACACATGGGATCCCTGGTTTCTGTCTGAACTGACAGTTCTCTGTTCTTGCCTATCAGTCCTTCCACAAAGGCTGCACGGAAATTCCGGTTGTGTGAGTTATATGAAGGGTCAATCTCACTTGTGTAATAACCAACTGAGAAGAAGTAGTGATAAAGTATCTCGTCAGCTAGAGTGCTAGGAAGAACAGCCATTCATGAAAGATCATGTCACTGCAATTTTGGGCTTTTGAAACAAATCTGTCAGATAACATTTTCTACAAGTAATGTCAAGCCACTCTTTAGCTCCAACACTTTCTAGTTCAATATAATGCTATGCTGCATGAACACAGGATGAACTGTGAGTCTTTGAGTGAATATGTACCCAATTAAATTGACAGTCACACTTCACAGGGAATAATTCTATTTTAAACACCAGGTGTCACTGCAGTATACTCTTGATTGTGTACCAAGCTCCCATTAGGTTAAAGCTTTACTTTTAAGCTATGTCAAAGATCAGTGGAGAACAAAGACGCTCATACTTTCTATTCCCAAGTGTGTGCATGCAGCTTCATCATTAGCCAGAATGTGGGCAAATTGTTCAATATTTCAACCAGCCACATTTATAGTTCTGCATAATTGGCCTCAAACGTGAAGCTAGCCATTGTAATCAAACTATTTTATGGCTGATAGCAGCTGTTTGGGATGAAGAATGAAAAAAAAATAGTGGCTGTGATACAGTTCTCTTGATAATAACAATGCATGCATTTTTCAGAAGAACAGCCTGTATTGGGTAATATTCAACAAGTTACTTCATAAAAAAATTATATCAAATTACGTATTTTGCTGCTTCTTGGTCCATGAACAAATGTTCAGTAAAAAGCAATCTTCTTTTAAACGGTCAGATCCTGAATGATTTTTCACATGAAATTTTCCTTATTTTTACAAGTCCCCTATTTGACCTATAACCTTATAACTCTAAAATATACTTACCCAGATTAAACATTAAAGAGCCATTACCTTGACAGCGAACAGATACTATTTGTCTGCGCCAGTCTAATTTTTCAGCCTCCCAGCTCAGCATAACTAATCCGTGGCTGCACTGTGGATTTTCCAGGAACCTGTTCATCAGTAACTACTTGGTATTAAATGGGTAAAGCTGCTCTTCTCTTATCTGTAATTAAAGATAATGAGAGGGAAGGTGCAACTCATGGAGAATGCAAGTCCCAGCAGGCTAGGTACCCAGCAGCCTCATGCTCTAGTGTACGAAGAAGCCTTGCTCCAGTGGCATGCTTAAAAGATGACATTTCCTTGTGTTAGACTTACATGCAGAATCTGTGTTACATATTCAGCTGTGGTCCTACCTCAGCTGCCTCTGAAATGCTTCAGGATGTTCTCAAAGTATTTATACACAAATTAGAGTCTTGCCATTGACAGAGCAGTGCAGCAAATGGCTGGGGAACATTGCCTAGAGAGCATCTTTAGGAAAGAAAAAGGAATCGAATGCCATGGCAATTTCAGAAGATAATCCATAAGGCTGGTAATTGCAGCCCTTTAAAAATGCTGAAAGCTGCACAACTTTCAAAGGCTCAAATCCAATACTCCTACCTGCATTAAAGAGCATAGTGCCGCTACATTCATGTGAGTTTCTCCTTTAGTCTAGAGACAACTTAAAATAGGTGCTGTTGTATGCATGCTTGAATCTTGACAGGATTGTGGCTTTGGGAGGAGTAAGGTGCTATATAACACAAAGAAGACTTAATAGTTCTTGTCAGATAACAAAATCAGCACAAGATGCCTGGAATAAACAAAATTCTATCAAATAATGCAGATTTTAGGACCTGCAGGAGGAAGTGACTACAAGGACTGAATAAAATGTTTGTTAAGAAAACAACAAAAAGAGGCACAGGTTAAAAAAACCTCAAAACAAAAGACAAAGCTTATTTATTGTGTTTTATTCTGTCTGGCTATTGAATTTATATAGAGAGTTAAATCCACTGAATTTTGCCAGGATTTTTGAATTAAACTCATTTCATTGCAATGTAACGTGTTTCCCATTTGACATTATTTACATGGATTTCCAATAAATTCAAGTTATTTGCAAATATATTAACCAGAGAAAATGGCAGAGCCTCTCTTAAAAGCTTTCAGAGAATACAGTACAGAATCTTAAGATTTTTTTTTCATATAAACAAGTAAATATTAGGATACTACTGTACATAAATAAAACCAGTATTTTATATTATTGACCTATGTTCTTACTTTTAGATAACTGCCTCGTTTGTTTAAGTAGCATTTTTTTCCCCTGAAATATTTACATAAAACTTGTCTACATTTACAGTAAATAACCATAATTACCTACTGTGCTTTCAGCAGCCAAAAGCTGAATTGGCTAGAAACATCAGATGAAGATTCTTGGAATAATAGTATAACTAAATTACATCAACTTGTGTATACTACTACGAAATGTTGAGAGGAATTTAATGGCATTTATCAATTTACAAAATGCAACTTAGTGTTGGATCTGAACTGCTCTACCAGTAGGATAAGCTCTGCAATTATAGTTAAGCTACAATTTATGGATCATACATTCTGCAAAACTACAGTATTTCAGTGTCTGCAGTGGTGTTAATAAAACTATATTGATTTCAAAAAGGTAGCAAGGCAAATAACCCATCACGTAGCAAACAAGCCTCAGCTAGTGCCATCTCGGAAGTCTGCATGCACTGACTCCAGGCTTATATACTACAGTCACTTCTTCGAACTGCTCTCACTGCCTACAGATATGAACTACACAGTATATTTAACTGTATCCACGCTAAGATAGCTAGAGACAGTTCTAATCCTCTCTTTTTAGAAAATCATACTGGTTCAAAGATGTTTTGCAGTTCTACGTCAGTGACCAGAGAATCGAATGGTTGTCCAGAAAACACAGTTTGTTGCTAGAACATTATTTAAGAGAACATTGCTGGAAAACCATTCCAGTAACAAATATTTTTTCCATTATAAAACAATGGATAAAATAAATGAAAGTGTCTGTAATTACAAATATTTATCCACTATGTTCTAAGTATGCAATGTTCCATATATAAAGCAATTTTATGCCGAAGCTCCTATAGCACCCAATTTAAAGTGACGCCTACTGACGCATGATTTTAATAATAGCTATTAGAGATAATTATACATATACCAGACTATTTTTTGTTGTTCCTAAGGAAGTCATATCAATTCACTAACATAAAAGAAAGAAAACAGATTTCACTGAAAATACAAAAATACCTAGCACCAAACCAAACTTCTTTTAAACTGTGTCTTAGGTTCCAATCCTGCACCCTTGTCTCATGCAAATAACTCTATTTAAATAAACTAATCCAGGTGGGTTTTTTTTGCTAAAAACCATCTGTGCAAGTCCAGATCTGTAATGGTACTTACATTAGGGCATCCGCATTTGTCCATTTTGGGTTTATGATAGAACAAAAACATGTATTTAGAATTTATTTTCATTTAATTTCTGTTGATACAGAGGCAAACTGCATCATGGTGGGGCAGAGAGGACTTGCCCCTGCCTCTTTGGGTATAGGGAATACTGAGAAGAATAAACAATTCCATCCATCGGCAATGTGTCTCTTAACTGTAACCTCTTCTGCTTTAAAAGTCTTTCTAAACAGGTAGTCTGTGACATGGCTGAAGTGCAAATGAAACTTAGCTGTTGTTCCTTTTACCTCTCTCTTCCTAGGTGCTGCAGTAGGCTATACCTCTCTTGCCTGACAGTAAATGCTCTTTTCTGGGTTTGCAGGTGGGCTCTGAGCACACTTTCATCTAGAAGGACAAGTCAGACTGAGGAGAAGCACCTCATACCCCCTTTCTTAAGTCAAAGGGGTCAGGACTCCGAAGCAAAGGGTCATTCCTAAGCAGTCATTGCCACAGAGCAGAGACAGGCCCTGCTGGAAATCATGAAGGTGGTACGTGTGGAAACTCAGGAGCCACCAGAGTGATCCAGATGCTCATTCAAAGACTTGTCTGCTGCTAGGATGTTCTGATGAGACTGGTTATGTGACCATTCTCAAATAGCCTCAGAGATAAAGGCCAAATTCCAGTATTCTCAGGCATGTGAGAAAGAAGGTTCCTGTACTCTTAGGTGTTTTTTTACTAATACATTTAAACATTGTACCAGTTTACATCTTACATGCATCTTTCCATGTCAGTTGAGTGATTGCAAGCTACAGAACTTCTTGCCTTGAAAGAAAGTGAAGACCTCCACAGAAGTCTGCAAGACAGGATGTGATTTCCCCCAAACATCTGACTTTAGAGCACAAGTCCAGGCTCCTAAATCCCACAGGCACATTAAAAAGGTCCCATTCAGAAGTGTTACGTGATGCAGCTTCTGTGTCCTCTGGACAGTTGCCATATTTCATCAAGGACAAAACAGATACTCAGATGGTGATGGCTGAACATGGCAGGGAGGAGCAGTTCCGTAAGTAAGAGGGTAGTCCAAATCCAACCTATGCTGAAAGTTAAAATATGAGAGTCTCTTCGCAGACATTAGGAGGTCAAAACATTAGCGCTGTATTTTTTTTTTTAAGTAGTAAGATTTGTAAGGTTTAAAACCCTCCCCAATATTACAAGATACTGTAATTTTAACACAAGTTGGTAACATTGTCTTGTAGTGAATGGGAGGCATTCCGAAATCTCAGATGAAGCATTTTGAAGTCAAGTGATACTTACTACTTTGCAAATCATCTAAGGTGGTTGTTGCATTATCATAACCTGTAAGAAATAACATAGCTGCCCTCTAAACTGAACAAAGAATCTTGTTTTATATTTTCTGTTACAAACATATGCTAGTTAAAATTAGACAACAAATTTGCAGAGACGGAAACCTGTCAGACTGTGCTATTATAACAATAAATGAACATCACAAATGAAAGCCAATGTTTAGGAATGGCAAGAGATTACCACATACAGTAGACAAGTTGCTGTGCAGTAACAGTGAGCATCTTTACCTTTCCAAAAACATCTTTATTTTTAGGCACTTTGCTATCATGTTTGTAGTGACTGTCCTTCTGGCCAGTTTGAAACTGAAGACCTCCAGAAACAAAACCTCACAGCTTGAAAAAACAGAACTGTAAGTTTTATGTTGTCTATAGACTGGGCACAAGCCGATGGGTGTGTAACACAAAGATAACCCATGCATTTGCTATGGAAACTGGGGTGACGGAGTTAGCTATGTGAGCTGGTCAGACCAAATAGAGCATTAAATTGTTCTAGTGATTCTGCTTACAACACCTGAGCTGTATCGTTTAGAGTTAGTTTAAATATATCTACACTGTGTAGATGCTCTTGCTGACCTTTGGCTTACATGTAAGGCAAGTTTTATCAGTTAATCAATGGGAACCTTGTATTACAAATAAGCTTTCATATTTCTGTTGTCCATAGGAAAAGAACAGTGTCTAGTGTATGTGATACCCTAATGCACTCCTGGAAAATTACCACATAGGCAATTAATTAGTTTAATACTTTTGTTGTTTAATACTTTTTGTAAGCCTGAGATCTTTCATACTGACCCAACCAAAGCGGGTTCTCTCTCCTTGAAGAAAGGGAACCCTGTGTTTTTATCTCTGTGATGTTCCATCCATAGCATTTATCTTTAGCATAATCCTCAACATATGTAGCTAGCTAGCAAGGGATATAAAAATACTTTTTTAAAATTTTTTTTTTTTGAGGCTGAGATCTGCTCTGGTAATGTCTTCAGCCATGACCACCCTGAAAATGATGCTACAAATCAACTTCAGCACCAGGGTATGAAATCATATTGATAGCAATTATGCTCCCTGCTCCCAGGAAGAGACTTGCCCTTGAAAGTCTTCAGCACACCACCATGGGAGCATCTGTCAGGCTGAGCATCTTTCTGCATTCTCCTCTTTTGCAGTAGACTACACACACCAAGTTACTTATGAGGCACATAACAGCCTTATTCAGGCGTGTTCCAACCTAAATAAATAACATTCGTCTGAAATAACTGGTAATTTGCCTAAGAGCAAAAATCCCTCATTGGAGTGTGATTCAAATTAAAATGTTTGTTGCAGAAACAGATTTCTTACAGTCATATTGCAAACAAATGTATATGCACAATAGGAGACAGAAAAAAGTCCTTGAGCTGGGCTCTGTGATGTTTCCAATCCCACATTGCCCAGATGAGAGTCATGTCTCTAACAGCTTTCAAGCCAAGGCACTTGGCCCGAATGGCTGGTTTTAAACACCTGTGGCCCAACCTAGGCTTGTTATGCGTGATGACTCCATTCTGACTGCATGTGGGATGAACAAGAGACAGGGCAGCGCTGACTTTTGTAGTCAGAGTGACACAGTTAACACTAAGTTCTGGGAAGTAGAAAATACTAGAGACACAGTCTGTGTCACAACTTTACACATCAGCTTTCAGAAAGCACATTGAAACCATTTATCCAGCATCTTATAAAAGCACCATTGAAAGGTTGAACAGAGAGCACCGCGTATACAGAATTGTGATCAAGACAGCGGACAGGAGCTGTTCAGAGAGCTATGGAGACGCACGCAGCCCAGAAGAATCCCTGTGGGATGGATTCCCTGAAGGCACGATAGATGAGGGCTTAGAGAACAAGGCAGCTGGTCCTCAGCCAGTTGCTACTGTGGGGATGGTCCAGCTCTGAGTGACTCATGAATATGAATCCCTGCACCTACTCATCCCTCACCCCATGAGTCCTGCCACACATAAGCAAGCCTGCAATTGATATTAATACAAAGACTGAAGGAACTAATTGTTCACAGTTGACATGGACAAAGACCACCGCCTCCCTGAATGCTCACTGTTGAAAAACTTAGGTTCTTCAAAAGAAGATTGATAATTCTTATTGCAAAGCTTAGTCATTGTAGCTACATTACTGGGCCTTTTAAAGGACGTTTGTGAGAGACTATTGCTATTGTAGGGCTAATTGAGGTCCAGTACATTTAACGTGTCTCTATAAAGCTGCTGTTTTCAACTTAGACAAAGCGGGGGTTGTCTTTTTGTAGTTTTGCATTAAACAAACACAGTATGGAAGTACTAGCTACTTAGTAAAAAAGGCACTATAACTGATCTAACTGTGGTAATTAGGTACCTGCCTGTGCTACAAATATCCCTAAAGAATCTATTTCTCTCTGTGACTGAGAAAGCAATTCTGCGCCATGGTAGAAAGGGGCAACTGGTTTAGGTATGGGGTTAGAGCTGTTTTAGGTATGTGTTTAGAACACATACAGGAGACACAGATTCATGGAAGAAACATCCAAACTCTATTCCCTATTTCTATCAGTTCCCAGATGGAAAACAGAAAAGACCTTTACAGTAGCGTAATTATACACACATTACAGCTTGTCTTGGCCTTACTATGGCAGTTTGATGTGAGATCTTATTATATAGTTGTGCCAAAAAATGGAGGTAAAGAACTAGACTGTGAAGCTTCCCCAGAAAAGATCACCAGGTAACAAATACTTCAATTTGGATGTTGACATTTTATTTAGGTGAAAGAGAAAAAACAGCAATGAAGAGACAAGTAAAAGAGACTCCCTTTTCTTTACACTCAGATTAATCTATTTGGGGATTACTGTTGGAAAAATCTTTCCATCCAATATATTAGTGAAAGGGAAGCATTGGCAACAGCCATAAAGGAACAGATCTTAGTTCTGGGAAGAGGGAACTAAAACAGAAGCTTGATTCTTTGTCAAGAGATGTAATTATTCACTTAAGAACTTGGACTGAATTCTAAAACATTTTTCTTTAGCATTAGACCATATAATGGAGATTGGAGGGGAGTTATGGACTCCCCATGCATCTTTGTTCAGGAGGGCAATTCTTATTTGCAGCTCCCAAGAGTCCAATGTGAGGGGGTCTCAACGGCTGAGGGCAGCAATCCAGAATCTGAGCTCCTTCCCCACCAGGCTGAGGGTCTGGTGGATGCTGAAAAGGTTGTGACCAGCCTGAGAGTCATTTAAATGGGAAGGAATGTGCCAGCACCACCGGACTGCAAACTCAGTACCAGCTTCCAGTGCGAGGCTGTATGAGGCAGGTTAAAAATAGGAACAAAAGAAAAAAGAGAGGGGGAGGGATTTCGCTGTGGAAAAGGGAAGTCTGGGGGTCTCAAGGAGCAGCTGTCAGAACAGAGGAAGGAAAGGAAGGAAGGCGCTGAGTCTCGTGTCCCTTCCTCCAAAACAACACTCGATTCTGCTCTGAAAGACCGCAAAGAGCGACCAGGCAGCCCTCCTCCTTCCTTTCACTTGCTGATGGGGGCACTTCTGCAATGATGTTTGATTTTCTTCTTTTGCACTTTAAAATTTTACAATCAAGAGTTCAGTGTTATTCTTCGCTATCATTAACTGGCATTATCTTTTATCTTTAAACTGGTCTTGAAATTGCATCTGGTGAACCTGACAAACCTCACGCTGCTACTGTTTCTCCAAAAGCAGTCATCGATGTAATGAGTAAGACAATCCTTAAGGATTGTAGATCCCATCTTGAGGTGTATTTGGGAATTTCAGGAGTTAGGGTATGCCTGCCATTAAGTTGCAGGAGTCAGGCTAAGGACTACATATATAAACCCATCCCCCTGAGCAAGGAACAGACAGCAAACATACAGTTAAAAGACTTCAGAAATTCTCCAGACCTAGCACAAAAGATCTTCTGAATCGTGGTGCATCTTATCTTTGGCCTTAAACAGTGTGAAGTAGAAGAAGAGAACAGTCAAAGGTGAACTTCATGAATTCACATTCAAGGGAACAGAAACAGGAACTTTTTTTGAGGGAAAAACTCCAGAAAGGAAGACCAAAGTCAGCTTTAAAAAGCACTGCAATGAAGTGGAAGCAAAGAGTTTGGCAGCGTGGTCAAAAACACGATGGATGCAGACTGATCTGAACTGCTTTTCCTTGAAAGAAGAGAACCACAGATCGTGTGTGCCGCGCTGTCGCATGAGGTCAGGATCCACAAAGTCTGAATCACCCTGCAGGCAGAGTTTGACTGCACACTTGCATTGCTCCTCAGAGCATACTGCTTACACGCGAAGCTCATAAATTAATACACTTCTTTCAGTTATGAAATAATTTCTAATAAATGTATGTAACCAGATCTGTGTTTGCACTTTATAGTACCAAGTAATGTTGAGCGTTGGCCAACAGTGATCTGAGAAGGACTCAATCCAATATATCAAAACCCAGTACCAACTGAACTGAAACTAAACTCGTTTTAGGCTACTATGGAATAAGCCAACCTCAGTTTATGGACTGTTTATTTTGAACTGAAAATAAACTACTCTTCAAGCACATGCCAAATATTACGTATGTGAATGTTATTTGAATGCTACCAAGTTCAGACCATAATTTATACTTGTGTCCAAATTACATGTGTGTGCTTATATACATGAGTATATATGCACGTGTGTACACATTAACTGTGTACAAATGCATAGCACACAATGCCAGTTTTCTATTATTGGCCTGTTCTTGCACTATTGTACTATTCATTGTACTATTCTTGAAGAAAACAAAAGTATCAACCCAGTACCTACTTATTTCATCTAAGCACTGTACTTTGTTTTTAACAGTAACAGAATAACTTGGTATCTTTGAAAGATGGTGGCTTTCAAACTGCTTGTCAGAGCCCCAAGAAGTTCTTGGTTGCCCTCCTGCTCCTTTTAGCAGAGGAACAAGGAGGACCAGTGGCTATCTCATACTAAATCCCACTCTCTCTCTGCCTCTTTTTTGCCCTTTGGCAGTTTCCTTTTACACAGACTCCATTGTTTTGAGCTTAAAAACAGCAAGGCATGTTCCACGTCCTGCTCAAGAAGACCAAAAGAACCCTGAAGTTCATTTACATACTTCTAAAATAGGAAAAAAAAAATCAAAGGAAAACCAAATAAAGCCCAATCAAATAATGGGATTCCTCCTGTTACATAAAACTGAAAATTAATCTACAAAAACTTTGAAGATGAAAAATATGTTGTAAAAATAAAAAATATCCACTCAACACAGTACATACATTTTCCTATATAATAAACTAGACAAACATATTAAAATATTTTAAGTCTTAAAAAAGAGCAAAATTCTTCAAAAGGTGATTCAACACTATCAAGGTTAGACTAAACATTATGCCAATGCATCAGTTTGCACAACTTTTTGCAACATAACCATTGTCTGTATGCGTAGGTCTATGTGTGCACACGAGGGGAATGGAGCAAGAACGCTATGGGTGTCACTTGCCATTTTAAAGCAGTATTTCACAAATAATCAAACAAAAACCCTACAAATACCAGTACACATCTCAAATATTGCAAGACACATTCTACAGCCCTTGACATTAAAAAAGAAGAAAAAGCCAACAATTAATTCAAGTACATTTGGAGTAGGTCCCTTGTGAAATGAAGTACTGTTGTTTGCACTTTAGTTGCAATGAACGTGGACAGAGCTTCCCAAAAGACACAGAAGTGAGCACGCTTTCCCCAGCCCTGCAACATAAGTCTGAGTTGAGGTACGATGATCCGTGATTTGCTCAACAAAGTGGATGCCCAAACTTGAATGAAAAATGATGCTTGAAAAACACTTTGAAGCAAATGACATAAAATAATCTTTTAAAACTAAAAGCTAGCTTTGTGTAAAGGCAGTCTTTTTGGTATGCAATCCTACCGGGACAACAAGGCCGGCAGTCCTTCCCAAATTCTGGTCGTCGTGGAGCTAACAATAAAGAAGCTTTTACGTTGTCCTGGTCCTCATTCCGACCTGACGTACCCTTTCCCATGAGCCTCCATCCACCACCCAGAATAACCCAGCGGGTATCACACCCCGGCTGAAATGTACACTGCTTCTTCACAACTTTTGTTCTCTACTTAGCTTTGTTCCTCAAAAGGAGAAGCACTTCCCTCTCCGTGTTTCACATGTTCCTTTGAAAATACCAGCGGATCAGATAAATGCTGAGATCTGCCTGCCAGAGTAGTTAAAGTCTGGTGAAATCCCTGTGGTGCTGCAAGTCCCCTATGCTCTCATAGTCATTCTCTCCCGAAAGCGCAGTGTGGTTTGTGTTAGGCACAGACAAGGTCCTGTCTTCTTCTTGGCTCACTGACTGGATAGCTTCATAGTCAGGCTCCAGCTCCCCGTTTGGTCTGTCCGCTGACTGAGGCACAGTGGTAGTATTTAGGGTGTTTTCAAAGTCCTTCACACTTGCATAGAGGCCACTGCAAATAGATGGGGACCTCTGAGATGCAATTTCTTGAATACAGGTGTAAGGAGAATCCAGTGCCTTGATGGCCTGTCCCGGCTTACTCACCGACGAGTACATGGCTGAGATCTAGGAAAAGGAGACACCTGCTGAGTATTTAAGCAAGGCATAAAGCTTGTGTGCCAGTTTGTACCCCTTCCACCACAAGGATGTCGGTTACTTAAGAAAAGACAGGATCTTCTAACAAAAACATATCCTTTCCTACAAAAAAACAAAAAGGATTTCTTACAAATCCTTTGTTTTCTGGCATGCATTTATAAATTGATTTTCTTTCAAAAAAGAATGCTTTATAAAAGTAGTTTATAAATGTAAAAATTCTTTGAACATAAATCCCCTACAGGCAAATTAGATCCCGGACAAAAGGGAATGGTTTTGTGAGCAGAAGCGCTTGCAAGTTTTGCTGTGGTCCTGGAGCCAGCGTGGGCTCAGTGGGGAGACAGGCGTCAGAGGGACGATCAGGTTTAGCTGCTGCAATGTAGAAGAAGGATGCTGTCTGATCCTTGGGGGTTTTAAAATTATTATTATTTTTAATGGTAGCAGCTACTTTTCTACTTTTAGAGACACCCCAATAGGAGAGTAGTTATTTGTTGTTTATAGGCAGGACCAAGGAGGCACCAAGTCACATGAAGAGAACATTAAAAATCAGGCGATAAATTACCCACACCAGAAAATAGCAAATAGTCGGTGCCGATCTTGATACGCAAGGTCTGTCCTGTTGACTAAATTCTGCCAACAAAGAAGAGCTGCATCTCAGTCACTGCGTATCAGAACTTAAGACTAGAGACTGAAACCTCTCAGCTACTATAAACACAAGACAGGGAGTTAGAGTCTCACTCCTAGCTGTAAAAATCCCCTCTAAGGAGGTGGTATGCTTAAATTAGTGCCCGAAGGTGGCCCTTAACAAAGAGGTGAAGGAGAAGCCCACGTCCACATGTGTCCCTCCGCTCAGGGCTCGCCGGGGCTAGCGCCAAGCACAGGGAGCCTCTTGACTCCCTCTCCCAGTCTTGACTACCCCCTGCACAGGGCAGGCAGCTGAAATTCCCTGCACTGCTTCTCTGGTACCTAATATCGCAATTGCAATGTTGCTCTTCTGTTACATTTAAAGTCTTTTCCAAGCATGCGAGGCCACTCTGGATTTGTATCAATCCAATTAAAATAGATTGGCATGAAAATGTCCACTACCATTAAGCAACACTGACTGATGCAGATGAACCAGATCGCTTCTGTTAATTCTGTATTTTTAAATTTTTTTAATAGAGACATCCAATTGCAGATAGCAATACTTCTTGCTTTTTACTAATTTCAGCCAATCAAACAAAAAATGGCTTTTCTGCTCACCCATACTTCAACCATTTCCAGCATTAAATTACATGAACCCAGTTCAAGGATCAATTTATTTGTTAATGTCTGGGAGCACTTCTCCCAGCAGAAAGCATTAGCTCACTCAGCTCACTGCCAAGTTTGTGTTTACTTTTATGTCCAGAGAACATATTTATAAATTGCACGGGTGTATTGGAGATGATCACAAGCAACCTTATTTCTGTTTAACTTTTCTGTCTTTGTTTCAATCTCCTCAATTTATTTGACTAACAGACATTTTAAAGAACAGTTTAAGTTCCAGTGCTTTTATTGAGCTTTCGTTTATTTCCCAGAGCCCCAAACGCTTTGTGTGGGGAAGGTGGAGCATGTTTCAAAAGGAATAATAATCAAAATGCTGATTATTATTCTTAAGTAAAGCTCATCATCCAAATCAAGAAGCTGCCCTAACAATCAGCTAATTGTGGCCACCATGTTTTAACCTATTGGTCTGATGTAGCCGTATGCTAGAATACTTCTGATTTTAGGAATGTGGCAGTACAAACTCTGTGCAGAGAAACTTCGGCTTTCATTTTCCCTTCAGACGAATTTCACCTTTCTTAGATCCTGCTTAATCATGCAGAGCTTATGCTAATTTCTGCCTGAAAAAAGGTCTCTAGTTAGTTATTGAATTTCGTGCAAGAAACCTACCTCATCTTCTGTAAGAGATGGATCTTCCTCTCGAGACTTGTAAGACATTGAACTAAGCCTCTGTAAAAAAGGAAGAAAGAAAGAAAAAGGCTCATTACCAGTCAACAGTGTGAAACCTATAATAAAATCCTCCCATTACAGTCAATACATTATATTTTATGGTCATTTGCTCACTAGTTCCATTTTACATAGCTAATATCCCTAATATCCAGAGTACATCTCTGGAGATAACAGCCCTGAGGTTAGTAGAGCTTTTTAATGTATCTGCTCTTGTCCTGACCTGAAAAGGGTAAAAATAATGTAATGGCTAAACCAAACTCTGCTCTGCTGTATCCCTGCCTTTACACTTCTAATGAAGCAAAAAAGAGTCTGCAAAGACTTTTGAACAATTAAAAGTCAGCTGTTGTGACACACTAGTTGGCCTTCCATGTGATTTTCAGATGTGCTTTTAGACAAAAGAACAATACTCAGCTGGCACCTTTCTGACGATTGTTATCCTTCATTCGGTGGATCCTGGAAGTGCTGCAAGGAGGTGCCGTGTCCTCCTCCCCCGCGAAACGCAGCAGCTGTGCAGAGGTGCACAGCAGCACTGCCTCACAACCACTCAGACCGCGAACATGGAAAAGACCTGCTGCAATCCACCCTGGGACGGGCAGCTCAACCCTCAAAGCAACTGGATGGATCCAGTTCACATTGCAAAGTTACTGAAGGATGGAGGGCTTGGTTTGGTATCAAGCCTAACTTCAAGCATGTAAAGTGTCATGTAGAAATTAGGTCACAAAACATTGGGGGAAAAGCATTTTGCTCTTACGAAAAATGTCTGCGGACCTTTATGGCAACGAAGACCCTGGCTACCTCACAGCAGCCGTATGATTCCTCCCCCCGGGGCGAGAAGGCTTTGCTGGACTCCTGCTCCACAGTGATCCAGAGGGAGCCTTCCAGCACTGTTTGTAATGGGCCGTATTTTGGAGTTTCATGCCAATTCTCCGCCTAAAATACCTCAGTCCTCCTCCAGTGCAGACCAAGGTGGAGAAGGAAAGCTATGTTTAGCACAGTCAATCAAATACCGCTTCCAGACACGTATTAGACACACAAGACTTTTTTTTCCACAGAGGCTTATTACAACAGATTCTCTCCTACTTCCATTTTTCTTGGTGTTTTTACTTCTGGTAAATACCAAGCTTCAAACCCCTGGGGCACTTCTGATGAAGACCCTGACCCAAAGCGCACTGAGGTCTGCCTGCTGCTCCCCGGCGGGCTTCCCTCACACCTAACAACTCCCTTGCTTCTTCCTCGCTGCCTGGAGAATGCGCTCTTTAACCTGTGGTTTGTTTACTCACCAAGGGGAAAAAAAAAAAAAAAAGAAAAAGGAGACATTCAAATGTACTTTGGCCCATTAGTAGATGTGCTTCACAGCAGCAGCTCAGTTTAGCCTTTCTTATTTGCAGGGTATTTTTTGTGTTGAGGAATAAGTTACTAATTTCATCCTCACACATTAAAACAAACATGTGCTTGCAAAATCCTTCAGTGAAGTTTTTTCTCTCATCAGTGTGTCTATAAGCACCACGTGTCAGGACCCCTTCTCCAGTTTCCCACTCAAGTGTTGACAAATACCCCAGGGTGTTGGCAATCTTGTTCTTGTTTCCCTGGGACCTAGCGTTCCTTCTTCTAAATGTGAAACCTATGACACATCAATTTTGAAGAATATTGTCATCTTGGAAACTGAAAAAAATACTTGCTCCTAAACATTTTGTGCCTAGCAATATTATAAGTTATGCTTGAAACCTCAACAGCAGCAACACAAACAGCATGTGTCCTTATTTGCCTTCCACTTGCCTTTTGTTCCTCAACAGCACTTGATTTTTTGCTCTTTGGCTCAGCTGCTGCTCCTGACTCGGGCACCAGAACAAGAAGACCATTCTCCTCTGGTGCATTTCTAAGAGATACTTTGCCCATCCTCAGGCTGTGCAAGTCTGAAATCAGATGGCAGCAGCCAGACGTACACACAGAGTGCATTTCTACCAGTGCTCTCTGGAAAGACCTGGGTGAAAAAGGAGATCCATACTTCCTGTTTTTAATTAAAAAGGAAGAACTAAAGAAAAACTAGTCTGCCTCTCCAGTTTTATTAGAAGAACTACACCCAGGTTTTTCAAGGGCCTGTAAGAGGCCTTGTGCTATTAAAGGTGTTCTTTCTTCACCAAAACCTTCCAAAGGATTTGGCTGGGTCACGGCCAATAACCGATATAGATAATTAATTTTCACCCGTTTATTGCACGTCTGGCTCTTGAAAGGTTCCTTTATCCTTTTCAAGCTGTTATATACTGGAACGGTCTCTGGCTTGGTCCACCTAGCTCTCTCCCAAATGAGTGTGCTTCAGGAACTGGCATGGGTTGGGGATCATCCTGGCTGCCCTCTTCTACAGGCTGAGGCTGAAGCAGCCTGGACACGGTCTATTCTCTGTCTGCTGGCAGGTACAAGTCTCGGTTACACAAGCAGCCTCCCTGCCTGTCCCTTCTTTGTGCCCTACTAAAGCAAAGCCTGACTGTGGTGAGAGAGACTCGCACGACATACGCCCAACCTCTCTCTTCATCAGGGTCAAGGCAGAAGGTTGAAAAGTTTGGGATATGGATGTCATGTTAAGCAAGGGAGCTAAATAGCCTTACAAGAGCGGAAGGAAAAAGAGACACCTATGGAGTCTGTTTAACTAAAAGAGTTATCGATACAACACACATTTCCATAAACATCTGGGTTTTGGTTGCTACATCGGAAAAAACAGGCATTGCTCTGCATCGTTTGAAGCAGCAACATAGAGGGAAAAATTATCATCATCACAACAGAAAAACAATCCTGCAACCACCTCCCCACACAATGCCAACAATAATGACATTTATATATTCCATCAATTACCATTTCCAACTCTGCTGCAGCTGTAGCTCTCAAGGACAGGAGAGGCGCACGCTTCGATGCATAATGCATGTACCTAGCAGCGAACGCGGGAATGATCTAATGCTGCCGAAGCTTTAACTCAGGATGGCTTTAGCTCTGAATAAATTTTTATTAGACAAACGCCTTTTTTCTGGCACTTAGGGGACTGCATGTGTCATCTCTTGATTAATCCTTCAAAGCCTGAACCATTTAAATCAATTCCCACTCCTTGCAGTTACTGACACTGTATACACGGTGTGCTGGGGAGCTACAGAGCAGCAAATGCTTTTCCTTTGTATCGGTGCCTGGGAAATACAATGATTTTCTGCAAGTCTGGTAGGAAAAATGTCACTGTTTCGGAAAGCTGTTTCTCTAAAAGTTTAATTAGAAATTACATAAGGCCTGAATTTGGGAGGGGGGAGTGTTGGTGGGTTATTGTTGACAATCACATCTTAATTTTTTACTTAGTGAACTCGTTATTTGTAAGAATGTGCACTGAAGAGTCCAGATAAACAATTTTTATATTATGAGTAGTCTTCAGTTTATTCATTTTGACTCTATTATGCTTTATAGGTTACATGGTTAGTTATTTAACAAGGTATTTTTCTGCCCTCTGCCTGGATTACTGAAATACAGAAACAAGTACCAATACCTCAGTTCTGCTATGATTTTTTAGGTAAATGTTTATATTAAAATGTCACATCGCATCTTAAGGATTTTTTTGAAATTTTCATCAATACCTAATACTATTTGATGACTCGGACACCAAAATTATATTAATCTGCTAAAATCACAGTTCCTTCATTCTATATTAATAATAAGTTATCTAAACTAGTTCTGAAAAATGCAAACTCGGCAGTTTATGAAAACTCTGTGCAATGATCTGAAAGCATCCTTAAAATTAATTCTGGTGAAAAACTAAAAATGGGCAAATAACTTGTTGAAAATGTCATAATTCTGTTTTTCACCACTAACTTGTCCCTAGGCTGGGAGAAAGAATAAGCTGCTGAGAAGGCATAACTTTTGGCCATGATTTCAGCAGGTAGCAATTCATTACTTTGTTTACGTGTGACATACAGAATTTGACAAATATAAAAGCCTACAGTTGCAATCTCCCTCTCTTTCTGTCCCTCTCTCCTACAGAGAGAGATGAGATGAGTGGCTTTGAGCAGATGCCTAACACTTGCAGAGCTAAGTCAAGGTGGCCCAACAAAGGAGGCACATCTAAAGTTAGGGCATCCACCAAGAATGCCCCCCTCTCCTTTTTGTAAATTGAGGTTTCATTAGAAAAAAAACAAGGGGGGGATTCTGAACAAGATACCGGTGCTGACAGAGATACTGGATACCTATTGTAATAGCTCCCAGAAGTCTAATACTATTAAACAAAGAAGCAGAGGCCTCCTATACAATTTTTGGATAATTTGGGAAAAGCTTTATGAAGTGCATATTGCAACAATCCAAAATATAGGCTGCAATGGAATGAGTACATGCCTATAATGCAAAGACTATACTGTACATTTTCATATTTCCATCTTTTACAGTCTTGCATCACCTTGAGTGTTTCGGGGGTTTTTTGGCATTTTTTTGTTATTGTTCTCTATCATTTGGCTGTTTGGCAAGGACAAATATTTGCAGTATTTACCTTCTCTGGTTTACTTGCTCCTTCTGTTACTTCTCCTTCCACTTCTTTTTCTTGCACATTCTCATTTTCATCAAGAAGTTTCATGGGTACCGGAGGGGGAAGCTCATCCTCTACATCTGGTGTGTTGTCAAGAGGGCTTTCTGAATTAGCACTTTGGCGACTTTTTTTATTTCGGTCAACAGATGCATATTCTGCTGATTCAATTCTGCACTCAGGAATCTGATTCTGACCTTCAGAAACTGTCAGTGAAGCCTTTGATTTGCTGCTAGAGCTCCCTTCCATGCTGGCTACTGCTCCAACATCTTTAATTTCCTTCACAGTTTCATACAAGCAGTCTTCAACTATGTTCTCCTGAGAGGAGCTGTCTTTCAAGACTTCGTAAGGCCCTTCCATTCCAAGACCTTGATCATTTTCTGCATTTGTAGCTGAGATGATGGTTTCCATGGTGGTGTTAGGGGGAATACTGGGTAGTTCCCGGCTCTGGTGACATTTTATGGACTTTCCAAGACTATCCTGTTGATCTAGCAGATCAGAGACAGATGTCTGTACTTCTTCATAAGGCTGGATACAGGCAGTTGTACTGTCCTCTGAGAGTACTAGAGAAAATTATAAAGAAGTATTTAAAATAAATGCGTAACTATAAGGTGAGTGCGATTTGCTACTCTCTACATCATTTTGGTTTTGTGTCTCATTGAAAATGGTAATGATACTAATGCCTGGAAATGTCTAGTGGTCATCATGTTTATCAAAAGGTTTCAGTTACAGAGATTTCTGCACTCTACTGTTAAAATATCTTTCTCACAACATCTTAAATACTCTGTGCACCCCCAAGTCACATTACATAGCAACAGCATTCACAGTAACAACAGGGGATGGGTGGGTAGGTGCAGGTGTGCATGAATGTTCAGCTGTAGTCGGTTATATTGAATGAATCATAGAATCATAGAATCATTAAGGTTGGAAAAGACCTCTAAGATCATCAAGTCCAACCGTTAACCCAACACCACCATGCCCACTAAACCATGTCCCTAAGCGCCTCATCTACACGTCTTTTAAATACCTCCAGGGATGGTGACTCCACCACTTCCCTGGGCAGCCTGTTCCAAGGCCTGACCACTCTTTCAGTAAAGAAGTTTTGCCTAATGTCCAATCTAAACCTCCCTTGGCGCAACTTGAGGCCATTTCCTCTCGTCCTATCGCTTGTTACTTGGGAGAAGAGACTAACCCCCACCTCGCTACAACCTCCTTTCAGGTAGTTGTAGAGCGCGATGAGGTCTCCCCTCAGCCTCCTCTTCTCCAGGCTAAACAGCCCCAGTTCCCTCAGCCGCTCCTCATAAGATTTGTGCTCCAGGCCCTTCACCAGCTTCGTTGCCCTTCTCTGGACACGCTCCAGCACCTCCAGCTTACAGATTGCTCAGTAATCTCAGATGGGAGACTCCCACATCGGTGGGAGCCCTCGAACCAAGTGCCTTTAAAAAAAGCCTCTTTTCCTCTTTCCATTTCTTTATCCTTTGGAATCCAAAAGGAAAGTATTCCTGCTTCCTCCCTACCCAGCCCTCACCTTGTTTAACATGCTGGCCAAATTCTCATCTGAATCACACCTCGCTCAGCCCTGCCGCAGTCAGCCTCACTGCACGCTACACCAGAAGCTCCTCACTGGAAGGCTATGCCATACTTCTCTTAGTCTCGCAGCACATAATGTAGGTTGACAACCTACTAACGAGCCAGCCATATGCACAAAAGAGAAGACTAGACTTCATAAAGTAGAGTTAAGCAGAACATGTTATTTTAAGTCCCAGAAGCAGGTCATGTGTCACTGTCACTACAGGGTATTAGAGACTGAAATCTATGGGACTTCTCATCTTACAGTGCACACGTATGACATTTGCCTGCATTCAGGGAAGTATACATGGGCACATACAAGCACATAGTGTATGGTATGTTACTTTCTGTGACACCATTTCTTTGAAAAATCACTTCTGAATAGCTTTACTTTTCTTAGTACAGTTCCTATGGTACTCTCTCAGCAAGATCAACCCATTCTTCCATTTTCTTCAGTGTGTTTGACATGATGACACAAAGTGCTGTCGAAGCAATCAGCACCCTTGATTTGGTGGTTGTCATGGACGTTGCTTTATCTTGTGCTCAGGGCATGCAGACTCACGCAGTCAGCACTCGCAGGGAGCCATACCCTGACAGCAAAACTCAGGATGGAACTGGAGGCGTGAGATGGTAATTGCTGTCTGAATGGGAGATGAGAGGAGAAGAAAAGGAAAACATCCTTCTCCATTCACTTGGCTCCTGCATACCACTGGGGAGGAATAGGTGGAACAGGAGGAAATGTCCTTCTGCGTCCTGACTAGGACTCAGGGTGTCCTAATCACTACCCAGGATGGCTGCAGACTTCCTGAGGAACATCAGGAACTGGCCTGGAGAAGCTGGAACACGTTTGCCCCTTCTTGGTGCTTGTTCTCAGGGATTTCTGTGCTATGCAGAGCACTGCCACAGGCTCCAGAGAGCACCCACCTCGTTCAGCCTGGCGGGGATAATCAGAAGCAATGACAGCTCATGTTTCCGTGCTCCTGTGGTTATGGGCAGTAGCACAGAAAGGGCTGGTGTAGATAAGGGGTTTGTGTAGATAAACACAGCACTAGCAGGTTGAACAAAGGAAAAAAAAAACATTTGATGGTGCTGCTTCCATAGCCCTGCCTCTGCTCAAAAGGCTAGCAGAAACTGCAAAAGAAAGAACGCATGAAGTATAAATAAGAAATTAAAGCACATTGGTTCCTGTTATTCACAAGGGTTGTTGTGCAGAGTGTAAACCGAGTAATATCACACCGTCTGAAAACTGTCTGCTGGTTGATAGTACGCCTTTTAGTAGCAGCTTTGACAGCTGCAAGTGTGGTGACTCGTGGCAAAGAGAAACGCTTCCCTTCCGCGGGGCTTTGCTCTGCGCATTGAGTCCCTTGGTGAGCCACACACACCTACATACGCAACAAGCCCACGGATGGGAGCAGCGATTAGCTGCAAAAACAAAGTTTAAAAATTTCTTTGGATACTTGTCTCTGAGGGGTAAAGACTGAACAGCTTAGCCTCCGGCTGCACAGTGAGATGAGGAGGTGGGCTATAAGTCGGGAGTGCAGCCCCCGGTGTGGGTGCCTAGTGTGGAGACAACAGTTGGCTCCTGGCAGCTCTGAGCTGAGACCGAGTTTATTTTTAGGTGCAGCTGAGTAAAATATTTTCCAGTGATACTTCAGTGTGAAACATTTTCAGCGTTCAGCAAAGTGAAGACTAAGGGAAAAAAAGGAAGCCTATTTATGTTGCCTGTTTACGTTGCCTAAAATACAAAAATACAAGTGACAGTCTCGTACAGCACGGGACTATGATCCAAACCTGTAATCCCTGGAGGAGGATCTGAAATATTTCCACAGCCTCCAGGGGTGAAGCTCCAAGGTGCAACTGCATCTTCTGGTCACATCCCAACTCCGTAGCTGTCTGAGATTAGGCAACGCCACAGTCTTTGCCTGATGGCCTGATCTATCTGCAGGTGGAGCTTGGTGGCCCAGAGGAGGACCTCAGCACCTTCCCAGTGTTGGCTGGCATGGAGGACTGGGAGCCGGAGTGCAGGGCTGTGCTCAAGCACGCCCAGCAGGGAAGTGGAGATGCAGCCTAAAATGCCAACATCTCCATGGGGTGGGCTGCTGACTTCCCAGCAAGGCAAATGCGTTCACTGCATTTCTTACTTGAACGTAAGTTTTGTGCGTTCTGTATGAAAAGGACTGCCCTCCAGAGAGCTGCCTGCCCAGCCACTGCCCTGGGATACAGCAGCCGATCTGGTGTCAGACCTCCAGAGGTGAGCAGAGGGAAACAGATAAATGGCATGACTGTGTGCTTGGAAAGCTGACGGCTAGAAACATAGGACGTGAGGGATCACCGATGTGCAGCTACCATGGGAGCTGTGAGCAAGGGGACGGCACCGCTCGTTCATCCTGCCCGCCGGGGCCGTGTCACTCACCCTCGCCGTTGCTGAGTGCCCCGTTCTGGTCGCTGCTCGGAGGGGGCTCTGTGGCCGAACTTGTGATCGAGTGGCTGAACACCTCCTTATCGGAAGGCTGCAACACAAATTAGTGAGATCTAATCACTGTTGGATCAGAGCAAACGCTTGCATAAATAGATACATGACAAATTTCATTCTTATCTTGGGAGCTCTGACTCATGGGTATTACTGGCAGGAGAGTCAAACCATGCCGATGACACTCAAAGATTTAGGTGCTTGTTTTTACAGGTGTTAAAACAAATAAATGCAAGTACGTCCAGAGTGATCTCCCTTCCAACTTTTATGGTCATAGGCATTACCACGGCTTCAACCCGTGAGAAGACAGCAGCTGACAAACGGGTACACTGCGCTTGCGCTGCAAATGGAGTGAAAGAAAGGCAGGAGATCTGGAGTGACAACGGTGGCAGAAAGAGCATTGAGAAAGTGCAGATTATCAGGGTCTACACAAGTTCTCCTCCTCTTTCTGTTCTGCAACTTTTAAAGTTTCCCTTGCTCCGTCATCTCCACATTCCTGAGCTATTTTCCAACCTGCAGTATTTTGCAAGGAGCTTGGTGCAAGCCAACCGCAAGACAGACACAAGCTGCCAGAAAAAAATACTTACCACATTCATCAGATTTTCATGATCTCCATTCTGATGTTTGGCCTTCTTTTCCCTTAATGAAAAAGATGTATGAACTGTTACTACAGATTATGCCAATATACAAATGCCAGTCATTAATAGACCTTACACACCTGCAGGGAGCAGAACTGTGATTCACAATAATATTGAAAATGGAGTAACTGAAAGTTATTACAGGGACCGGTATGACCTCTGTGTAAGGTCACCATCAAGGTAGGGTGGTGAACGTATCTGAAGAGGTACAACAAACACACACAACCCTTTTTCTTTTTCAGGATAAGATCACAGTAAGGAGTAACTAATGATAATCAAAATATTATCCTCAATTTAATCATAGCTGAAATGTTCAGAGATACATGAGATACATGTTTCGGGACAGACTATCTGGGGAGTTCCTTAAACTCTGTCAGTAAAAAGTATTTATCCTATGAAAAAGTAGAAAAGGCCCACAAAATCCAGCCTTCTCCCACTCAGGATACTAGTTATGATTAATAATAAGCATGAGCAGTTGTGATGGTGCATTCCCCCCCGCCCCTTCCCAGGCCGCTCCACGATCTCAGAAACTCCCGTTAAACCTTGGCCTTGGTGTAACGAGTCAGGCGGTGAAGCGTCCCTTGACCGTATCAGGAACTCTTGCGTAGCTGAGGTTGGGGATTGTACCGATCGTACCAGAAACTTCCGCTGCCTGGCCCAAGTGGAGGACGAGAGCGGGGATCATTGTCATCCCCTGATACCCTTATCTGAGTTGTAGCTCAAGTGGAACCTCGTGACTCAATGGGAGGGTCTCCCTTAACCTTTTCGTCCTCGTCCTCTGTGTAAATCATTCCAACTCAGTTCTAACACGATACCCTGGTTTTGGCTGGGATAGAGTTAATTTTCTTGCTAATAGCTGGTATAGCTGTGTTTTGGATTTAGTATGAGAATAAGGTTGATAACGCACTGATGTTTTAGTTGTTGCTAAGTAGTGTTTACACTAGCCAAGGACTTTTCAGTTTCC
>NW_009232672.1:40920-53639 GCF_000690835.1 Fulmarus glacialis
TATTCTTCAGCCATGTAGCAAGTGATAGAGCTTAGGAGAAAGCACCTAGCAAGATCAATAGCATTTCTCCTTCACAGCAAAAATAAAAAAAAAAAATTAATTTTAGAAAAAACAGAACCTTTCAAATTCAGCTTTGCTCTGAAAACAGATTTTGTATTGTACTTTTTTTATTTGTGTACTTAAAACCTCAGTATTTCTTGTTAACTAGTTATTAGTGAAGCTATTTCAATCCCCATACTATTTGACTCAAGAAACATTACTGCCTGCTAAGCTCCTGAGCCTTACCTCTTGCAGCTGGAGCAGAGGAAGATGAGGAAGGTGAGGAACAAGAGTGTTGTCATGGCTGCCAAACTTCCCCACAGGATGAGGTGGACTTGCCCACTGCCTAAGAAACCACCCTCTGGCCCCATGGTACTAGCAGGAGCTGGCGTCACTTGGGGATGAAGAGGTTATTCCTTGGAGAAGGCTGGCATCTGTGCTGTGTGCACCTTCTGTTTCTGCAGAAAGGAAAACGCCATTAGAGGCTAATACAAATTTTGAAGATAATGAATCTGACAGCGACAAATCTGGCAGGAGAGATTTTCAAATCCAGATCTTACAAAAAACCAGTTTCAAGTACAAGCCAGCCAGCCAAAGAGATTTTCAACTACGTTTCTGACAGTGACGTAGAACAAACCTTGTCAAATATTAACGCAAGCTGTTACCTATCTACAATCTGAATCATGAATAAAAGGTAGTACAGTATCTCTGTACTCGTATTCTGAGGAAAAAGTTTATAAATCCACGTTGAGGGACAGAGTAGTCTATTTTGCAGTGACATTTGTTAACTTCATTGAAAAGTGAGCTTTCAAAACCAACTACAACTTCTGCAAAGTTAACAAGCCAAAAAGAGACCTGCAGCAGGCATTCACCTCTCAAAGTCTCCTGCCTGCACGTGATTCGGTGCTTAAAGTAAGTGACAAATTAGCTAGGTAAGCCTTTGAAAGGAATACCACAAAAACCTTTCTCGCAGCGGATCAAATCTAATCTTATTTCTGTGGGAAGTGCTTATTTTCTTAATAGTATGTCTGGAGAGTAATAATACTGAACTTTCTTTTTTTTGCTTCTCCCCACCTGAGTCTAAGAAAATAACTAATGAGAAAAGTAGACAGAGTGGTTTTTAAAGAACTTCAATAAACACAACTTTTGCTACAGCACAGCAGCCCCTGCAGAAACATCCCAGGTAATCGGTATTTACGATATATAAGTTTTGGTATACAACATATTCCAAAATTTTATACATATTTTTAATGTAATACATTGTTGACATGGCAAAATTAAAAAGAAGTCTTTCATTCTGCACTGCTGAAGATATCAATTTCTCCGTAATTTAGGAATAGGTTATGCAAAGTCTATTTACAGGCTTTCAGCCAGACTTCAAGATTGATAAACACTGAAATACAATACAATGGCTAAAAAATGAGCAGTTATCTTTTGGGAATGAAAAAGTAGCACAAACATAAGATTGAATAATGTCTAAAGCCACTACGACTTACTTTAATTTTATGCATATATTTTCATATAGATTTTTATACATGAAATATGTATGTACATATATATATTTTTTCTTTGCAGCAGAAGCACACTTTGTAATAGCAAATTCAATTAGGTACTAATATCGTATCAATATCAAAAAACACCATCTCACCATTTTGTTGTTAATATCTTACGAGAGAAAAGATTAATTTCCAGAAAAAGGCCATTCACATCAAAGGAAATCTGGTGAGTCAGCAGAAGAAAATTAACAACTAAACTGTGTGACTATGTAGCTCTTACAAGTAACATTTCTGTTCCTACATCAAATGGGCTCATTGGTTTCTACCAAGCAGGATCAGACTTCTGGACATCTTCCAAGAAGAACCAATTCTAATTTATCCATGGTGGATAAAAGCTTTTTTTTTTTTTTCTTTCAGGTATTAATGGCATTGCAATAACTTGAAATGGGAAGAAACAAATAAAAGATGGAAAAAGTTGCCGATCCTGGAAAGACAAACTTCAAAGTGTAGTTAAATATTTCTAGTTTGCCCAAGTTATAAGAAAGCCAGATAATCTGTAACTTCTCCAAACCCATACATACACAGGATGGGAAGAGTAGGTGTCACACACCTTGCCAAAGCACAGATACATCTTACTGGTAGCCTTGAGCACCGACGCCAAAGAGCCACTGCTCTTTGGGGACGACCGCTGCCGAGCAATGTGCCTCTGTGGTCACCTTGGTAGAGCTTGAAAAATTAAACATTTAAAAGCAATGGCAGACCACTCTAAAAATGATGTATATTGCAGATGTGAATCTGATACAGCCCTGCCTCATCCCTATTTTAAAGCAAAAGTCAGGTCACTTCTACACTGAGTCATAATCACGTCACTGACTGTGAAATGAAGAGACCTTAAGAGCAGCGGAATCAGATTTAGTTAGGAGAAAACTTGTGTAATGCCCACAAAGACCTCTCTGATTAGGTGCAAGGGCACTGTGCACTGGGATGATTCCTGTAGAGGTGATGGACTGTCCTCATTTAGAAAACACTACAAAGCACACCGCACTTAGCTGCCTTAACTAGCTCCAAACCTTTGTTAAGTGTTTTGAATAGAAAGTATTTTTCTTTTCAACTTCTATTTTTTATGAATTTTCAAAGACATTTTCTGCCCTCTGAAAGCTTTTAAAAATTATTCTTAAAAGATCTTTTACCTTCTTTTTTCCCATCCTTTTGCCTTTAAAAAACTACTAATTTCCTTCCTTCCACGGAAAAAAAGGATGAAATGAAATGTGAAAAAAATGAAAACTGAATCAAATCTTTTTTCAGCATTTTTGTTGTCTTTCCCTCCTTAGTTTTTCCAAGAAATAAAAAGAGAGAATGCAAATGAAAAAGAAACCTTTTTCCTTTTTTTTTTTTTTCCTTCAAATATTGGGCAAAGGAAAATATAAGAAAAAGAATAGGGATTTCAAAATATTTTTCTTTTTTCTTAAAACAGAATCACAATTTTTTTTTAAGCAGACACAAAGCTGTCTTGAAAGATATAATTTAAATTATTTCTACTACTAAGTTCATGATTTTATACCTGAAGAACAACACTACACTCCTCTCAGAAGACTAAGTAATGTACCAAAAGCTAATACGGTAGGAAAAGTTATTCTTTTATTCTACACATATAAAAGCCTTTAAATAAAGATAATATTTGAGCTAAGGATGCATGGGGAGCAGCCCCATGGAAAAGCTGCATCTTTGAAGACTTCAGTACAGAGTTAGGAAGTGTTGGGAGGAGCAGGAGCAGATGGAATTGAGACTGAGCTTAAAAAGGAGTGAGATCTGAGGGAGAGAGTCGAGGGAGACCTACGTGTGAATGTCAGGAGTGAAGTGCAAGATTGAAGCTAGGCATGAGACATCCCACCAGGCTGAAGCAAAGAGAGTGACCAAAGACAGAAGATGTAGTTAATCTACAGCAAAAGAGCAAGAATTTAGATACCAAAGCTTTGACTATAAGCTGTCAGAAAGAGGTCAGAAAAGGTCGGAAAAGTACAGTGGCACTTGAACCAGGGGAGGCAACTGCTGGAGACACCAGTTACCTGTGCAAGCAGAATAGAGTCATCGGACAGATGAAGCCCTGCGTAAGGGAAGCTGCGCAGGCAGGATGTGATCAGTGACTCCTCTTAGCTCCTTGAACGGCGAGAGTTTGGCATAAGTGCTAGAGGACCTCGAAGCTGCTCAGCATACAGGACAACCAGAAGTAAATATAATTATAACACAAAAAAAGCATGCCTACATTCACCCTCTGTGAACCCTTCTCATGAAGTGCCATCAGAGGGCTTACTCCTACTGTTCAATGCCTCCCAAACAATGAGGCTGAAATAGTATTTACTCGGGCTGGTGCCTTTAACATACGAGAGCTTCTGAAATACTTCAAGCTGGACAAGCACCCATCAGCTGCCCTGACCAACCCTGGACAGAAACCTGGCAGAGAGATACATTGGAAATCCAACTGTCTGGACTTACTCTGCTTCCACTTGGTGAATGCCTGGACACTAAAACATTAATGTATGCCTAATACAATGGATTTTGGAGCTGCTTCAGAGGCTAGCTTTAAAAAGAAACTTATTTGCAATCATAACTATGGAACAACAAGCAGCTAATTTCAAAAAGCTCTTAGGCAGCTGAAATGGTTAACCCCTGCTTTTACAATAAAAAGTGGTATTGTGCTGCCCTCTGGTGAATCACTGTTCGGGGACAGGGATCTGTGGCTCTTGCGAGCGTGCTTCAGAGCTGAATGCAAACCCTGCTGCTAAGATGGAGCTTACACGGGGCCTTTCATCTGCTGGGCTTGAAAAAAGTCCTACCTCCACCCTTGAAAGACTGCCAGACTTGAATAGTTCCACCTTGCAGACAGACAGAATAATAGTCAATTGAACTGGTTGGGGTTTTTTTTTGTATGTGATGCTCTTTTTAAGATGAAGATTTCTTTTGTTGTACCCTTTCCACAGAAATCTCCGCACAAGTTGCTGGTGACGCTGAACTCTAAAAATGAGTAATAGAGACAGGCCTGGAAAACCTGGATAAGAAAACTGGTTATTCATCTAAGGCAAAATGCAAACCACAGTTCGCGTTCACGTTTCAAAGCCGTTATCAGTTCAGAAAACTAATCCTTACACTATATTGAATAAAATTTCTCCTTCTTGTGGCAACTTTCTCTTGCTTTTTAGACATCAATATTTGCCATTAGTGGAACCTACATGGCAAATAATGCCCGTAGCCATTTCCTCAAAATTGCATTTAAATGCACAATTACATTTGCAGTTTCAAAAAGACGGATATTTCATTGCATGACCCGCACTTTCACAGTGAATAATGTGTTATTTTTCCTTACAGCTGTTGCAGGGATAAAGCAGAGCTGAGGCAGTTCAGCCTGAGTTGGTGATGATGGGAGGGTAGGATGTGCAGGTGCAAATTTGTTGCCGAACTGAAGGTTAAAAAACTGTATCCGGGGTGAAGCAGTTTTGTGTATAAGATATGGGCTGCAATTTTAGGGAGCACATGGAGTGACAATTTCAACTAGTGAGGAAAAGCTTGGACTGAGACCTGAACTCCTTTGAAGCCCGGGAACGGACAGATGCAGCGTGCTTCAGGTCCAGGATCTGACCTGGGTTTTTTGAGCAAAGATCCACACAGCTTACGGGGAAACGCACAGGGGACATGCTTTCCGAGAGGCAGACGCCATGCCCTGGTGGCCCAGAAGGCCTGGCAGGAGACGGCAGAGTGTCCCTCTCCCACGGCCTTCCCCTTGGCTTCTGGGTTTTATAGCGTTTCGTTCATGTCCTGCTGCAAACCACGCTCGGCCCACGCTTTCCAGAGGGCAAAGAGTGGGAAAAGCCGACAGCTTCACCTCTCTGGGTTTCTTAATGAATTATAGATGGAGCGTAGGCAAGAGAAGAAATTGTTCTGACAACTGAGCGACTTTGAATGCGAGAAGCCAAACGCGACCGGACAGGAGAGATTCAGGGAGAGCTGCGGGATCGCGACACCCTGTCCTGGGCTGTCAGGCCGGATTCGGCTAACGGGCACTGCCCAGGAGCTTCACGTGCTCGCCGCTCTGCTGAGCTTCGGTGGCGGGCTCCTTCTCGAGCTGCTCTCTTCTCATTCCCACCCCTCCTGCTCCCAGTGCCTTCAGTTATCAGCTGCTAAACTGCAAAGATCAGTCAGATCATCGTTTGGAAGATCCCCTCCACCCCAGCAGTGCAGACCTGGGAGGGAGAGGGGAAAGTGGGTGCCATAATTTTTAAATGAGATTTTTATTGCTCTGGTAGCAAGCCCCCGGAGATCTGCGTTAAACCAGAAAATGGTGAAGTACAAGATATGTGGAATCACAAACTGAGACAGGGGCTGAGAAGTATGAAACTAATACCCTCTTGTCTACATCCAGCTGCAAACACTGTCATTCAAACACAAAACCAGAACAGAAACCTGGGTGAACAAGGCAGAAACAGTCTTGCAGGTGCGAGTAGCACCCCTGGACGCAGATCCTTTTATCTTGTTTCCCCAAATCCTGAAAACAGACTTTCTAGAAGCTAGCGTCCTACAGGAGACCTAATGAGGTCCTGTTACCTTATTCCCTCTCCAGAAAACTCCCTCTGCAACTTCAGACCCAGCTCAGGCATCAGCGGGTGCAGTGTCCTCCAAGTGCCCAAAGACTGAGCACGTCCCTTGCATGCAACATCCTCAGACCACCCTACAGAAAACACCGAAAGGAAGGCAATCCATCACTGCACCAACAAGAGTTCACACCAAATATGCACTTGATTTGAGAAGAGGGAGGATGTGGCAGATGCACTTCACTGAATCCAGAACCGTTTCCATGTCAGGACTGTTCTCTGCATGCATGGAAATACCACGCTGCTGGCAGGGAAATGCCATTTGTGCTCCTGGCATGAGCTTAAGCGTAGCACTATGGTGAACTGGGTTAAAATAAACTTAAAGCACCCTTCCTTCTCTGAACGTCTTGATTTTAAATTGAAACTGTTTTCTGACCTTCTCCGGCATGTGGCCTCACCATGCTTTAACGGCAGAGCAGCTGGAGGCAGCTCCTTTCTGTAGCTTGCCACAGTTGGTGGATTCCTGACAGCATCACCTGATACGGCATTACACCCAAATTTTATGACGCCATCAGGGCTGCATTTGTCCCTGTGTGGGCAAAATACTTGGGACGAACTTTTCATAGGCATCTCCTACTGCAAGTCCTGGTTTGGAGCCTGTCTGCAGAAGCTGGAGCCTGTCTGCAGAAGCTGGTGGGAGTTGTGCTCTGAACACTGAGGTTACATCCACAGCAGTAAATTAAACATGTCGGGGATAATTTTCCTGTACTGCAGTCAGTTGGCATGGTACAGCCCAAGCCCATACTGTTAAACTTTCTTATTCTCCACAGAATGGTGGTTGTATCCAAATTGTCTTTCAGGAGTGGTCCCTGACCAGAGCTAACTCCTGAGTGGTGCTTGGGATTAGTTTGGGAAAGATCCTTTTGACTGCAGCCAAAATTATGCCACAGGCTGTTCTAATTTAGTAAAACCAGATCTTTCGTACCTCAGACTGAGAATCTGGTAACAGTGGGTCCTTTTGATCTCAATCCCCCCGTGCTAGAGCTCCTTCTCTTCTCTCAGTACTCCTCCACCACAGGACATGCCCAGCTTTCTACCCAGTCCAGCTCGTCTCACCAGCTCCTGTCTCTCTCCCCGTTCCCAGTTCTGTTTGCTGTGTGGGGCAATCACCTCTGTTACAGGTGACAAAAGCTATATTAAGATACAAAATAGCAATAAGCATGTATGAGTACCTAGTAAAGTAAGTACAAAGATGTTGAAATTTTATCAAAAAGAGAAAATTCAGACAATTCTTAGGCATCTACATTAAAATAGATGATACTATGGAACAGCCTGAATACACAAACATTATCCTTGCTTTAAATTGGTGCTAGGTGCACAAGAACAATTGCCATTAAATGCTTCTGGCAACGAGTGACAGGACTGCTGTCTGGACTGAGGTCGTGCTTGGCAGAACCTCTCCAAATTTTGTGAATTTTCTCCAAATGCACTGTAAAAAAGTTGTAAGACTGATTTGTGGTACTGCTTCTGCATCTGCATTGCCTTGTATCAGCTTCTAGCTGTTTACATGTAGATCCAGATCACTTTTCTCATGCAGTACCTACTGCAGTTCACTTTTGGGGTTCCTGTGCAGTGAATCAGGACAAATCCTTTCCTAAAACAGATTAAAGCTCTTCTGGTGCAGTTGTGTTTTGAGCTGCTTGGCTTGGCAGCACCCATGTAATGAGAACAGTTAAAGACAGACACGTGTTATTCCAAGCAGTGAAGAACTGCTGTAGGAGACCAGATGTGCACCTAATTAAGGCCTGGTCCTGAAAGCCTGATCCTGGAAGGAACTACTGACATGGACTGCGCTGCTGTTGCAGGCTGTCAGACGAGCCTCACAGAGACTGTGCGTGCCATAAGCCTTCAAAATAGTTGATGTTTCTGCATTGTGAAGCAGCAGAATAATGAGGTTCTGACCTAATTTCCCACTGGATCTACTTTTACAGAAATCATAGCTGGCTTATCAAAGGATGTGTGTGCTCTATAATGCAAAAACAGATCTAAGACAAGACTGAACAGTCCCAAACCACCGGTCACTTTTAACCGCTTGTAAGTCTTAACATCTCTTAAAGAGAAACCAAGTCTCTCTGAAACCATCTCTCTGTGGCATTGCAGAAAAATTTAAAAAGGCTCTTGCAGCAGTAAATGCTGATCTACGCCGCAATTTGCATTCATACTCCAATCAACTCATTCATGCCTTGTCAGACCACGTCACCTCAAGGTCAACATATTCAAAGTTGACCTGACTTCTCCTTCCATGCTTTCCTCTCTATTCCTACTAGAATTTTAGCAATTCCACACCAGCCTGCATTGCAGGCTGCCTCTCCTCCTCAGAAGGACATTTGGGAAAGTGGGAAGAATCAGGAAAGTCATATGAACAATTAAGCATGTGAATTCAAGAGCTTGCTTCAAGGCGGCGGAATAGTTTCTATTAAAATGGTAGAGAATTTTAGAAAATAAGAGATATCACTAGCAAGGTTTTCTAGCAGACTGTAAAACTAGATTTTCAAAGGCAGGTGAGCATAATTGCATGTGAACATTATTATGTCCCAGTGAAACACAGTCTGCATCCAAGGGTTAATACATGTGCATAATTATGCACCCAACTTGTCACGTAGCTAGCACATTTATTTCCCACATTCACAAGGTCTTTCTGTGTATAAACCACACGCTCACAAATCTCCGCCAAAGGTATCTTCCATTATAAATCAGGTCCTGAGCAAACAGGTTTTTAAACCGATAACTTAAAGCTCACAAATTCATTCCACGGTGGGTAATAACGTTACCGTCATTTCACTGCCAGCAGTACAAAACCCCCCAGCACAGGCAGGGAAAAGCGGAGCGCTGCGGACACAGCTTGCAAATGCAGAGCATCGGCTGGGCTTGGCCAGCTGCTGAGGGAGAAACCGATAATGAAGCCTCTGTGAAACAGCTCCCAGGAACACCACCACATATTTTCCCCAGGCTTTAGCAGCCAAATAATGACTGTCTCGAATGCGACAGCAGAAAAGCTTTATCTGATGAGTGACCATGCCAAAGATTACAGCTTAATTGTAGCATATTATTCTCTTTCCCACACCCCCGCAATATCCCATATTGCTTTCTGGCTGCAGTGAGGTAATTAGACCACGATTACTGCATACTTTAGAGCATATAGAAATGAAAGCTGTCTTTGTGAAGTGTTTTCCAGCTCTGACACAACTACTCCTGATAGCTTTGCTGTTCCTGGAACTAGATGCTATTTCGTATTAAACACAGCCTGTTTATAAATGCACTTTGCTGTTTAAGTAATTCTAGCATGCTAAGTCCTCTTTCAGTCTTCGCAGCGCAACAACATTTCAAGCAACCCTTTTGCAAACTCAGGTAAGAATAATGGAAACAGAGAAATTTCCCCAAGCCTGGGAAGTGGGCGCACACAGAGATTGCCTCTGTCATCTGACCTAAAAGACCTCTAAAATCCATGGCAATCGTACTTGTTTTCAAACTGGTGTTTGAATCAGGCCCATGAAACACAACGGATAGATAGTACTTTTCCAGAGGCCACTTCCAATTTCCAAAGGACCCTGAACTTATAAAAATACAGAAGATTGCAAAATATGCAACAGCAAAACACAATGCTCTGATTATCCCCAATGAAATGCTGCTGAAGTTGTTTTCTAAAAAAAAAAAACGAGACCACTACTTAGAGTGGGATTCAGCTTCTGTATGTTTACATCTCTAAAAACAGGCTTCTGTTCACCCAGATGCTATCTATGGGATCCCACCTGAGAGACCTCACCTCTGTTCTCATCACAGGAGAAGACTAAATGACTTCCACTGATACTTACTTTTAGATTGCTAAAATTCTAGTACTTACAGCGAGATTAACTCTACCTAAACTGAGAAATTTTTAAAATGCTTTGTATCCAACTATCAGGACATTACAGCCTTTTAATGAGCCAAAATGAAGCTCATCAAAATCATTCCAATTTTGAAAAACCCAATCAAAAGAATTTTAAATCTAAAAAGCCCAGATTACTGAGCGTCAACACTAGCATATAATCTATAGATATAAAAGTCTGGAAGACAGGAGTGTTCCAGGGAAGCTAAGTGATGGTCCTTGGAGGTAGAGCACAAATTACATCAGAAGGGCCTGTTATATTTAAGATTAAATAATCTTGAAACAAAAGGAATTAGTGAGACTTGAGCTGTGTAATATCCCACTGCAAGAGAGGCAGCAGTCAGTCATTTAACTTAGCGACAGACCAATTTTAAGAAAAGTGTTCATCTTGTGACGTGCCTTGTAAAGGTGAAGAGCTATTTCAAGCTCAAATTTCTCGTTATTCACTCTCATTGATTCAATAAAGTGATTTTTAACTTTTTAGCATTTGTATTTCATTAGGAATGTCAACTTTTCTTAATTTGGTGCATATATGCAGAGCCTCCTTCATCGCTCGAGACAGTCCCTGTCCTGAAGAGTTTACGTTTTATCTAGGTAAGACCAAGGCAGCACATGAGACAATCCCTGTGTAAGTAACTTCCCTTTCATGAAAAAAATGTCCAAAACAGAGAAGGATTCACCAGTTTTTTAAGAGCTCTTTGGCAGAGATGAGAACTGATCCCAGACACCCGGTATCCCCAGCCAGTGCCACATCTACGTGATCTTCCTTTTCTCCTTCGAGTTGGAAACACAGCCGTGTGGTCCTGAGGGGAGGTGCTGCCTTAACTTCAGTCATCTAAAAATAATCTAAACTGGCTGCCTGTATGCTCCGCATGGTCAGTAAAGACTAACTTCTGATTGTGGAGAGAGGGGTACCTTCAAAGGTAGAGGAGACTAGGTATGACCTTCAAAGCTGGTCATACCTAGTCTCCTCTTAAGACCAGTGAAGTTTCAGACACCTAGAACTAAAAGAGGAGATATCTATAAATCACGGACAAAAGCAGGGGACGTTAATGTGTGGTGACCCTCTGGGAAAGGTGATGTACAACAGACACGGTTCGAATTCTTGTCTTCAGGCGCACTGGACTTTCTTGGCTGACACATAGAACAGAAAACGTGGCTAAGCCTTTGCGCGGCGGGAGCAGCACTGACAGACCAGGTCTTTTCAGAGCCTCACATTGTTGCACCATTTCATTGCAGTTTCCCTCCGAGACTAGCATTATCATGTCATTCTGTCCTTTCAATTGGAAGCAGAGCTGGGGCAAATGAAAACACCGCTTGCTTGTGACAGTCCAGCATGTCCTGCGGCTTCACCTTCCCACCCAGGCGCCAGTACTGCCCTGCTTGCCAGCTGGAGCCGCATGGGGTAGCGAGGCAAAATAAACCTGGCTGTTTCCTGCCCCCCACACCAACGTCCTGGCACGTGGTGCATTTTATCCGCCTGCTCTCCAGCTGTGGAGAGGGAAATATAAAGCTCGGGGCTTGATCCCGATGGACTGAGGCAGTAGGAGCTAATCAGAGGTCCTGTGGGAATGATCTACGAGCTGGGTTCCCCCATGCACACCCAAACCCCTCACTCCCTCATCATGACACACAGCAAATACGATTATAAGATCTAATGAACTGCAACTAATGTAATTCTGAAAGTCTTCACAGCTAATGAAAAACAGGTCTTCCCCTTCTCGATTTAATTGAGATGTTTGGTTCATACTCTGTGGAAAAGAAACCCTCCATAAAGCTATGTATGAATATTGCATTTACATATCCAGCAAATGCAGTTGCCTGTCACAGTTTTGGGCTCTTTCTCCTGACTGCTGGATATTTAATGGTAGGAAACTGTCTGTGAAGGGAAATAAATACTTCAGAAAATAAATACTTTCTCATGTTGTTTCAAGGGAAATCTCCAGCCTGAATGTCATCTACTAACTACTGCTTTGCATCTGAACTTGGGATAAACAGAGCATTTCCTCGACATGAATAATCATGATCCCTAATAAAAATACACCCCTCTTGCACCTAAGCAAGAATCAGAAGACAGAATTTGGCCTGTAGCTTGTAAACTTGAATTTGCTGAACAACAAATGACTAAAAAAAAGTCCTTTTTTCCCCTTCCTCCAGTCTGTTCTTTTTGCTGCCTGTTGGCATCAGTTTTTCTGCAATTTAAGCATCACTAATGCTGCGAGACTTCCCCTGCCTCTGTGCTTTCCCATGTTACTGTCATTGGCACTATTTTAGCAGGAAGCGCTACAATATGTGTAGCACTGCAGAGAGAAGGATAAATACATCATGCCTGCTGCAAGAAGCTTTGCTACTACTTTGAGTTAAGAGCTGCCAAAGCACAATGACAGAGAAGCAACTGCTGGTAGACAGGACAAGCAGAGCATCACTTCACTTCACACAATCAATAACCAGCCTGACTCCTCTTCTTCCAGGTTTCGGTTTTGTGCTGACCCAAATCATTACTTTTTCCCTCAGAACTTGGTCCTGTTAAGGTTTTGAAGGAGAAGAATAAGACTGGAATTTGATGAAAAGCCGTACTGGATACAGGATAACTGCTCTCCAGGGACAGAAGAGACAGTCAAAACAGACCAGGTAAGAAGAAGAACAGTCTCACACTGGTGACGTACAAGGGAAAGA
>NW_009232672.1:53670-63707 GCF_000690835.1 Fulmarus glacialis
CAGCGAGCTCGAAACCTTTGTACGACCAGTCAGTAGTAAGCACGTCCCATTCACACAGCAGCTGAGAAGAGTCTTTCAGCTGTGCAGGTGTGACCACACGTGCACACACACACGCACCAGAGGCCTGAGCCCAGGTCCACGTGCACGCACACCGCAAAGGCAGCTTCTGCCTCCACTCCCGCATGGCCAGGAAGCCTCCACCTCTGTCGTCTTGCCTCCTTCTGGTACCTTCACCCACCCTCTGCCACCCAAGGAGCCTCATTCCTCCCTCCACAGCCGTCGCCTCCTCCTTCCCGGAGGCCACGCCGGTGTTGCCACAGCTCACCTCTGCCTCATGGCTCCGTGAGCTGCCATCAGCTCTCCACCCACCTCGAGGCTTGGTCCTTCTAGCAGGGCACCGTCACCCTTGCCATTAGCTGAGTATTTCTCACCCTGGGCAACATTTTTTTTTTAGCACTTCTCCCCCCTGAATTATTTTTCTACAATAACATATCAGTCAAATGTACTTAAACAAACTCCTTATAAAATTACCAGTACTGATATCAACATCTATTGATTACTTTGGTTATGGCCTATTAACATTAGGATGCCTGAGTGGTGAGAAAAGGCAGGGCATGTCAGAAATACAAAGGGCAGATGACAAGAAATACATGAAAACACTCTCTCAGAAAGAGAATGAAATTATAGGAATGAAGCAATAGGACTGCTTACCTAAAATGTGATAAATAACATTAAGTAACATACAAGACACAAACATATACATGATAATGAGACATCAGCTCAAGAACGTAAACAGCTACAATACACCCCCCCATTCCCTCAGCAATTTCAAAAGCTAGTTATCATCTTTTACAATTTACCATTACATCACTGTTAAAATACCCTCTTCAGGTCTGATTTTGCTTCACCAAGCAGTCTGGATTTAATCGGCTTTATCTTTATTCTTTGAGAATTTTGCCATGCTCAGGCCTGCTGTAATACCCTCCTGAACGTGGCTCATTTTGAAGGATAACCTAACACTATATGGTGAACAAACCTCTTTTTATTCTTTTCCATCGCTTTAGGGAGACAGTTTTATTGTAAAGCAATCAGATTCTGCAGAAAGAAACAGTTTAATGGGACAGTTTTCAAAGAAACCATTCACAAATCAAGAGGGTGACCATTAGTTATTGAAAGCTGAAACACTTACAGGTTAATTTGATGGCAGCAATAGTAAATTAATTTTTCCTTTCGTTGAAAGATTTTCTCGACTACAACGAACAGCTAGCTAACTGCCTGAAGAGCAGAGGTAATCCAGCTCTGCATTTACTTAGACGCAATATCAGATTGATGTGCTACTTTCAGAAAAACAATCGTGCCATCCTTTTAGAGAATCCTTTTCAAATTTTCAGCTGACTTGTAACACATGACCGTAGACCTTAGTTTGGGGCAGCTGCTAAACTACTTGTTTTGCGATGTATTTCCATGAGTTATTCAACTAACAGAGAAACGCAAGACTGAGTTCGGCTGGAGGAAAGCAAAAGCAACAGAAAGACTCATCACTCTCTTTACCCCAGTTTCACAAGTCTAAAAATAGCAGCAGGGAGCTAACAGATACTATGTGGGCAAGAATAAGAACCAGATTGGTGAGGCAGAATTTATTCTTAGAAAATCCCTCATTTTGGAATGGTTACACACAGACATGCACTGACCCAAATAGATCACGGCTCCTATCATTCCCTAGTGCATGCAAACAGATAAAATGCTGACGTACACCAAAAAGGTTTGGGGCAAAAAAGCAAGCAAAATCTGCACAGAAACTGCCAAAAAAAAGAAAAAGCACAGCAGCTGGTACACAACTGCTAATAGGCAAAGACAGCACTGCTGGCAAACACAGGTGAAGCGAAGGCAAGGAAAAGGCAAAATGATGATGGAAAATTCAAAGGTCAGCCCGAACAGATGGAGAAAACAAGCCAGTTACCACAGAGTACCTACTGCTGCCTCAGAAGGACAGTCATTTGACCCATTTCAGGGCACCCAGTTTATTCCACTGTGCTGGTGCTGCCCAGTGATCAAGCCTCAGGGCCACTGATTTCCCCTTGGTGCAGCTTTCTGACTTGGCTTGATTGCCTACATCGCTGTTCTGTGGCTCTGCAGATGAGACTGGAGGATTGGGAGACCATGGGTCAAATCCACAGCGCATCTCACCGGCTGAGTTACAGGGTGCAGCAGAGCAGTAACATGGGCAGCAACTACAGTTTTCTCTCCTTTCTTCCTCTCAGCCCTTCCATAGTTTTTTCATTTTCTATCAACAAAGCTCCAGGCGGCACTGCAGGCTCAGTGAAATGTCACACATGACATGATAGGTGGGAGTCAGCCACCCATCATGAGATGCGCGAGATGCCCAAATGTGTCTATGTGCGAATGATGTGTCTGAGCCTCCTGCATTCCCAGGGACTACCAGGCAATGGAGCCTGGCAAGAGATGCAGATGACCAGCCCACAGGGATGCCATTTAGTTGCCTAAACAGAGGCAGCTAGGACCACCTGAGTGGTCCTTGAGTTGCCTGAGGACGTCCAAGCTATCTGAACATCTATGCAGATACGTCCACGGAGATGGACAACTTGATGCAGAAACTGCAGGAGATTCGTGCCCTTCTGGAGTGGCAGCTGGAGGCCAAGGGGCATAGCCTATGGCATTTAAAACAGCATTCAATGCCCTCTCTTTAGGTACATGAAACCCGCATCTGGATGTGATTGGCAGACATGGCACAGGACCTACAGAAAACTCTCATGCTTCTCAAATAGTGATTAGAGACTATGAAAAATGTCCCAAGGCATCTCAAATGGCACCAGCTGCTTCTGGGTGGGCAGCTAAAGGGGGGCCCTGATCTCCACTGACTATGACGGGGCCTGAAGGTGCCTTGCAGGTACTTGCCTAAGTTTACGAGTTTTCATTTGCAGTTGAATCTCATACCAGTAGCATCATGCTTAATTGTTACACAGACACAAGCATCTTCCTCTACAATCATTTCCTACACAAGGGCTGAATGCTCTCAGCACTAAATCCTTCTCAGAAAGCCGTAAGGATTTATGCAGGGATGAAACATTTTAGTCTAATATTGAAAGAACACTCTTCTCCAAGTAGAATGACGCCAGAGCATCACACACCTTCCAGCTGGCACGACAAAAAATGAATGTCCAGATTTTCAGAAATGTTTCCTAGCACAGACCCTATAATGTTTAATTATCTGATGGTGCTTAGGACTACCGGTAGGGAAGAAAAGCAGCAAATAAAACCACATGAATCTAGTCATCGTATGAATATTTAAGACCCCTCTGCTAGAGCACCAATGTGTGGGCTCATATCAACATTGCGTTAAACGTCCCTATGCAGCTACAGAATGCATGTGTAAGCATAAGATTAGCAAACAACCATCAAAAGACCCATTTTCAGAAGAAAAAAGAAAAGTTATTCTCCCTTCATGAACATTTTTAAACAAAGTGTTCATTTCCCTGTAATTTTTCCCCATTAAAATTTTATGTTACTGCAAAGAGATAGGTATGCAGGGAACTTCTGGCCCAATTCCGTTCCCAGTCGCTCTGGTATAATAACTGCAGGCAGAATGGTGTCCCCTCCGTGGAATTATGTGCAACTCTAGGTTTCTTTTTATTTAATGCAACATTAACATACACATCTACACTCTAAAATATTAAACCTGCATTACAGGCAACTATTTGCCCAACTAATTTACATAAAAATAGAATAAATAGTAAAGCCTTTTATTATCCAGTTAAAGAGACCAGCAACTTTACGAAGTTACAAGAAAATGCAGGGACCTTAAGAAAAATACAAAAGTATTCTTGCTGCAACAGAAAGTTTCCAGGAATATCAAAAACTGTAAGTCAAGTCATGGACTTCTTTTGTAGGCTATTCTTGCTTTGTCTTTAATACTGGTGTGCTGCTATGAATAAAATAACTAAGTGTCCTGCAGTTAGTGCTGAGCATTAGTTACTATTTTGTGAAAGTAAGTTGAAACTTAAATGTCAGCCTTCCGTGTAAATCTGCTGAGATTTAGTCTCTTCCCAGAGTAAATCTATTATACTTCAGTAAATAGATGGGATATAAATAAAGTAGGAGCTCTGCAGAGTTTAAAACAGGAAATGCCACTGTATTAACAGGCTTATGGCAATGTTACTTAGAAGTATTTGTTTTAAAGTCTCAGCAGGCTTGTCCTGATGCCTATTGTGTAAAACCATCTGCCGAGCAGACAGAATCGATCTCTGAGTGTGTCCTGCTTGGTTTGTAAATTTACCTACTGTGACTAAGTACATAACTCATTATTAAAAACAGTCAGACCTGGTCTTTCCTGAGGGTAAACTAATGTTTCTCATCATCCTTAAAAAAAAACACACCACAAGAGAGAAGGAATAGGTAAGGCATTTAAATAAGAGCCGTTATTTGAAAGGCTTACTCCCATGGCCTGAATCAACGTGCAAACGTGGACTCCCAATTATCTTCACAAGATAATTATAATTCATAATTGGCACTTCAAAGCGTTTTCACAGAGCTGTGCAAATATTGACTAATTAGCCACACCAAAATCCTGTGGGGTAGGTGAGCAGCTACACTAACCCCCTTCCGTATCTGAGCAAATTGCTGGGGAGAAAAACCCCGACCCTCGCCCGCCGAAGGGGCTGAGAAGGTGGGGACCTTTCCAGCCCCATGCCCCTCGCCCAGCCCGTGTTGCTCCCACCGCCGGCGTGTTACCTGCTCCTCTCTGCCAGAGAGCAGATGAGATGAGCTCTATTTTAGCAGAGCTCTGGAAATAGTGGCCAAACCTCAGTTCCTTATCCAAAGTCCTGTTAAACAAAAGGTCTAGATATTCAAATGCCAAAATAAAGCCTGAGGGTGTGATACAAGTACATGCAGTATTTACATCAGGATAGTAGCCTCTTCTGCTGAGGAGCACTCAAACAATGATGTACTGCACAATTATGGCTTATTCCCAGAAACAAAATATTACGCAGGTACTTACAACTAAATAGGGGAAAAAGAGCTCTACATGTATGGAGACGCTCTTTTACTTAAAATTCAGAGAAATCTTATTATCCACTATGTACCCACAATGAAGGGTGAAGAAAGCGTGGAAGTCCTGATAGAGCCTCCAAGAGGCTCTACCTTCATCATGCAATAAAACATGGGAGGCAAACTTAATGTCATTAGCTTAGAAGAAGGGTCTAAAAACAGAGTGAAGATCCTTGGAGGTCACAGCATCTAGAAAGTCAAATACGCTACTGAATATTGCCTCCATTAAATCCAGCTTTTCAATTAAATCGCCCTTAGGAAAGCAATGATTAGTCATTAGGGTCTCAAGTGTTCTGGTTTAAACCAGCAAACACTAATGATGGCTTTATTCCAGAGCTTTGTTATTAATCACCGCATTCAGGGGTGACAAACAGGTCTTTTCCAAATAACTGTATTATCACAAAGTTACAAGGTATACAATATACACAATATGAATCATTTTTATTTGGTGTAATCCTGCTTTGTCTATTGAAGCCATTGGTTACATGTTGAGTCTAGTTTCAGCTTCAATCTCTTTAGGGCAAAGATTGTGTCCCTGTGGTTTTGTAAAGCCTCATTCACAGTTATAATGGCATATAAATTAAATAAATAAGGAACTGTGGGAATTTATTCTCCATTTATCAGGAATTCACAAGTGAGGATTTACATATTTTTAAATGGATTTTATTAAGATAATATCTTCCAGAGATCTGGTTCACTTCTGTTGTTTAGAAATTGGGAAATGGCTTTTAATTTAACTGCAGCAACGATCTAGGTAAAAATAATAACAGGCCAAATCAAGTTAGTGTGGTGACTGGTTGAATACTAAATCCAGTGTTATTCTCAAGCTCATTCTTCAGCCTGGTTCATGTGTAACTGCTGCTGAGACAAGCAGGTTTCCATCCCTGGTACAGAGCATTAACATGATGGTATTTTAACTACTGCATTAGTTATCTACTCTGAGCAAGACTAGACAAAACAAATAGTAGGAATAGAGCAGAACTGGATGCTCTAGTGAGCAAAATTCACCAAAAAACACCCAAACCAAAGGCGTACAGATTAGGTGGCTCAGGCTGCAACACGATAAAAGGGCAAAAAGGGCTTCTGTGCTCAGAAGGTTTATACTGGTGGAAAGAATGGAGAAAAACAGTCCAACAAAAATTACTAACGTTTTCTCTATGTGGCACTCCTGGCCACTCGTCCCTCCCATGCAGGAGCAGGGCTGGGGGATCACGGCCACAGCCAGAAACACACTGTTGGCAGTCATATGGGAGAGTCATAAGCCAAAGCAAGTCTATAATAAAGCTCCATATGCCGCATTTTTGTGCACATATTTTTTTCCTCTTCAGGAGGAAGAGAGAAGAAAAAAAGCGGCAATTTTTATCTCTCTCTGTAGAAATACATTCATGAAAACAAGCGTTCAGCCTGCTCTGAGGCTTTGATGAGCGGCTCAGCGGACCTCAGGAGGCTGCTGGGCTCTCACACCTGGAGCTGGCAAGTTAGTGACAACACAGGGTGACTTTGGTCTGTAAGAATAAAGGGTGAAGGCTAGGGTGAGTGCCTCTTTTCAGGTACACCACTGTTCCTCTACAGTAGGTAAAACACAACAATACTGGTAAAATGAGCCGACTATGTTATTAGAAATGTTAATTGTCCTGGCTAGCCTTCTGCCCTTAGAGACCTGCAGCTTCACGTGCCTGTAAGGTGAGGGGTCTGGTCCCTACGGCTGGAGCGTGTAATTACAGATGGACATTCCCCATCCTTCAAGACGCCAAGCCCAACTTGTCGAACTCATGATTCTTCCCGTTTTTCTTTTTGGTTAACAAAACTAAAACCTATAAAGGGAACAGCTTTGTGAGGTCAACTCTGTACACTAGGATGGAAAACGCACCCATTTGCACAGAGTTAATAACATGTCCTAAAATGGCCATTCACCCTCAAAAGACATTAGCATGTAATAGCAGCTGCTTATCCTCTGAGTGCAGACGAGTGTTGGAAAGAGGTGCTGCAAGGCTTTGTCCTAGAATTACATGTCACTGGTTTAAACATTATGTGAGGAAATTATTTTAATTGCCCATATCAGTCCGGGACTGAAATGGTCCTCTACTGGTCGCTATCTTGGTAGGGGTGGTGCAAATGTCCTTCTCTGGTCAGGGTGTTGTTTGAGAAGAACATGTACATACCTGAATGTCTAGAAGACCTCACCACAAAATAAAATGAAATACAATCGCTGCAATAAAATAGCTTTGCAAAATATTAGCTAGTAGACCACAAGTCTTACATATGAAGATCCGATTTCTTGCACTGAAAGAGCAATTGTTATTTTTGAGATAAATGTTGCAGTTCAAATGCCACAGACCACATTAAAGGCATTCACAGTTGGCTCTGGGATTTAAAGAGGGAAAAAAAAAAAACTTACACTGTCGTAGGCAGGTTGGTAGTGATCAGAGTGCTAATGACCATGAGAGAAACACGAGATTTTTTTTTAAGCATCATTATCTAGTGGCCTTGAGTGCTAATCAAAACAAGGACTATAATGCCTGCTTTAATGGGGTTTGTCTCAGTAATGCTCCTAAATGGAATAAACTACATTAAACCCAGACAAGCTACGAAGAGAGATAAATGGCAAAACAATACACTGAAAACCTAAAGATTCTTTTAATCTACTATTAACTGAGTTACCATCCATGGCATTCACAGTTAACTGCGGTTTTGTAATCCATTTGCTGAGTTGTACAACTAAAATAGAAATGTTGCTGTCCTTCTGTTTAAAACAACAGATTAAATAATGCCCAAATTAACCTCCAGAACGGCTGGTTTGGCAAACACTGGACCAGAACAGGCTGCGTATCTATTTTCTTCTTTAAAAACACGGAAAGCAGCTCCCCTGGAGTTTTTTCCTAAAGTAAATGGAGGGAATCTGTCCCCACCGAGGTAGTCCTGCACATAAGCTGAGGCTCTGCACCACCACAAGAAGGAAGCCCCGGCAGACCGAGGACCTCGCACGCTCCCTCACCGACCACTGCCATCCCCCATGGCCGCAGAGCTGCAGGGACAGATGCTAACTGACCTCAGCAGGCTTCGGATCGTCCTCTTAATGTTAACGGGAAGGGGCACTGAATGCCAGGAAGATTAATTCATTGCCATCGTCCTCCTCCTCCTTGTTCCTTTGGCCTTGCTCATCTCTCCTCTGCCTATGCTGGCCAAGAGCATAGCCACGCTGAATTGCTTCAGCTTGATACCCCAGAAGATCAGTTACTTTTGAATCCCTCAAAAGCAATTAAATAGGTTTTCTGATGTATCTATTTTGCTGTAGCTCTCACTCGGAGATGGGGGGATCCTCAGCAGCTGAGGGGGGAATGCAGACTATAGGATTTTGGGCAGATCCTGCAGGAAGAGGTGACAATTTACAGATAAAATAACAGCCAAGGTATAGAGGTAGTGATACTTTTATGTTCATTTAGAGGCAAGAGTGAAATGTTTCCAAGGGTCCAGTCTTGGAAAGATGGATTAGCTCTTTGTTCATGATGTACACAAAATGTAAGATCATGCACCTTTTCTTGAGGAAATTTTCAATAAAGGTCTTTAAAAACTGAAGCTGCAGCTTAGGGAACATATAATTCATTCTGAAGTTAATAGATTCCCCCCAGTATTATAGAGAAAAAATTCCTATGGTTTGTCTTGCTTTTGTAAAATGGTTGCTCTCCTGCTCTCAAGGGACTGCGAAAGGTCAGTGGTGTTGAATATACATGATTTATAAAGTACTCTGGGATAAGAGGTGCTGTGTAAATGTAAAATATTATTAGCACATACTCTCCTTAATTGACATACACAGAAATTGAATTGGCTGTGCCGCAAGAGCAGAACCAAGAAACCAAGCTAGTCTGATGTTAGCAGATTGTCTAAGGCTACTGACAGTCTACAACAGCGCAAGTATAAATTCATCTCACAGACAGATTTACCTAACGCTGACAGTTATTGCTGTTCATCTGGAATAGGTGATATGTGGATAAGAATTCGAAGACTGTGTTACATAGAAATGACTAAGTAGGCAAAGATCACAGATTACTCTGTACCACGATGAAAAAGCAGCTTCTGAAGCAGCTGTAGGCACGGCAGCTGCCGGGCAGCCCATCCACCTTCTGCAGAAACACTGCCTTACGCAAGTCAGTTCTCAAGCGTATGCCAGAGATGCTTGGGATGCCATGGTCCTCACGTGCTTTGCAAAGCCACCCTCAGATGGCACTTTCGGACTCAAAATATGCATCCTATTTATCCCTGGCTTTGATGGAGGCTTCCAAGTTCCCCTGGCAGATTTGAACCTTGAGATTTGTTCACTTACAGCTATATCCAAAGGGGCTTCCTAAAAACCACTCTCTTACTGGACCGAGCAAGAATGAGCCAGACGGGACTAGCAGTCCCATCCCCTCTCAGGGAAGCATAAATTATGCTTTCACCCCACTTTTTGGGATCGATTCCAATTTCTCTCTTTCTTCTGACCACAATGGTCTATACTTTAACACTGCAATAAATAATCAGTTTGAAGTAGATTTTAAAATATTTTAACAGCTGGGGCAGTGACATTATTACTCCACTTTACCATAAATGGAAAAATTCCCATTCCCCCTCCCAAACAAAGACAGAGATTGCAGATCATCTTCTGAATTCTTTTCAAAACCTAGGCCAAAAGATCCCACCAGCACAGTCTGTTCCCCTTCACATTATTATTCCCACTCTCACAGATTCTTTTATCTAATTCCCTTTCTCCCTTAAGTTTACACTGTCATTCCAAACATTTTTCAACTGCACTTCTCTTCCTTCCTCTTAAATTCCCTATCTCTCATCAGCAATCTAAAACCCTTCTTCAAATAGTGCTATTTTCTTTTAGAAAAAAAACGCTATGAATTCAGCACTACAAAGTAATCTGTTCCTACCTTTTATCCTGTGCTAAAACCAGCCATTCTAGGTCCTTTTTTTTTTTGGGGGTGGGG
>NW_009232672.1:63725-76749 GCF_000690835.1 Fulmarus glacialis
GGGTGAAGCACAATACAGCACTTCAGCAAAAGTGTATGAGCTTCATGCCTCTAAAGGGAAAAAATGAAGTTCTTACTTTTGAAAGTATTCATGCTTTCCCATGAAAATTGATACATCTGTATGGGAGGTAAAGAAGATTTTGAGAGAATAGTTATGCATGAAGTTATTGCATAAAATGATTGATTTTCTAGAAGTTTTATTCAAGGATAAAGTCAAAGTTATTCTCATCTATGCAAAACACTCTCATCCACACAAAAAAGGCTCTTAATTTCCTCTATACTGAAAAAAATGCTATTGTATTTTTCTCTTCACTGATGACTTAAATATTTGGTTTCTTCTATTTTCTTTGGATAATTTTTACTCTTAATAGATTTGCTCATTTGGCTACAGCTAAATTGCTGTAGTAATGGCAGCCAGTGACACTCTTAGGCTACGCTATACGTGATTAATCTGTGCTCCAACTGAAAGCATTTATCATCTGGGGGCTACCCTTCCCATTTGTCTTTTCCCTGTGCTTCCAGTTCTCCTTTCCTAACAAGGAGAATGACAAAAATCAGTATGGGTTTTTAACCTAGGGAATGACATTTTTAGCTTTGAGGCCTATGTGTAGATGTAAATTTCCAGCTGTTAGAACAAAGAAATAGCAAATGTGAGGCAGATGTTAATGTGTTACCCATTGTTGGTAATACAAGCAAAAATCAACTTTAAAAAATCGCCCAGCTATTCCAGTAATGAAAGCTTACTTGCTCAAGCATTTACATAGACCTGTGCCTACAAAAATAAAATCTAAGTAGTTTCTCACAATCCATGGAGTCTAGTCAAATCCTCTGTGTTGTTTGTTCCTCTTCTGATATAAACAACCCACGGGCTAGAACATATAGCCAATGAAATGATCTCCAGATGCTTCTTCTGCTTAGCAACCTGACGAACGCCCAAAGACCATTTAGGGTCTCTACTTCTTAGCATCTACTGCATGATAAAGTCAAGTGGTATCTGGAGGATTCTGTATCCTATGTTATAGCCTGATTTTTCAGGGCCATATTCAGCACCAAAAGTTAAATCCCATGTCTGGTTTCTGTCAAGTACCACTTGACCATAAGTCTTCGAGCACTTATGAAGCCAGTGTAGGCAGAGCTAATGAGCAACCGCTCTGAGCTCCCTAAGAACTCTGCTTTCCTTTGAATCCACCAACTGAAAAACCCACAGCACATCCGTGAATGAAATAAGGTGCTTCTTGCTGTATCTAGTTGCTTCTACCATCTTCTAACCCTTGGAAACTTCTGAATTAACTGTTCTGGCATGGTGAACACAAGTCACAGCCAGAGGCACGGAGGAGCACAGATATTCAGAGCATACTTACAGTTTAGATTCTCCTCCAGGGTCTCCAGCCTCTCTCTAGCTCTTGCCATCTCACATCTCTCATCATCTCCTCTCTCGCATCTCACATCATCCCCCGCCATGGACCTCGGATCCCCATGAATCCTAAAAGTCCTTCCTTCTAACATTAATACAGCAGCGACTTCAGATCGTCGTGTCAGGCACATTTGTGTTTGTAATTCCTTTCACACTAGGCAATTCATTAAGGGCTCTGTTTTGATTACCAAAATGTGTGAACACAATTTTGTATCTCATCTATACAGGGTCACTCTTATGTCAGCTCGTTTTTGACTGTGACAGTCTTTTCCTATCCTAAAGGCAAAACAGTGTTTACATTTGGTTAGTTAAAATATTTACATTGCACATTCAAATGATGCGTTTTCCCAGTGACAGGGCTCTCTGTGGTATTTCCTCCTGTACCTACTATGCAGCGGAAACAGATGATTAAAATGAATATTCCGGGTGTCTCTAAACAAGCAGATTACGGAAACAAGCAGCACAGCTATACTATACTAACTCTGCTGGACTTTGTAATATCCGTGCGGGCTGTGCAATCTGCCTAGCACTGCATGAAAGCCTGTCTTTTAGGCCCCCAAACTGGAAGAGCTACACAATTTCCAGTCGTCGTATTTCAAAGAGATTCTTCACTTATTGACCGTTTATTTGTTCACTCGGTGCGTGAGGTAGAGTAAAACATGACAGATGTAGATCCTGGGAGAGGAGGCAAGAATGATGCTGTTTGCTGACCATCAGTCTTCCTGCGGATAAAAGCCTCGAGCGCACCGTGTCTGAAGGGGTGCGGAGATGATGGGGGCTGCTACCCAGCAGGAGAAGAGAGAAGTGAAGTTGAGAAGGAAAGGTGACACTAAAGCAATGGTATTTTTGGGAATCAGAAAACACACCAGACTCTCCTGTTTTAATTTAACACTTCGAAGTTGAATAAAGTACTGCAAGTGATGCTGCACAGGGACCTGCTGCACCAAGAGGCACACCAGACACACAGCATGATCCTTTCCCCAAAGGAACTGTTTGAGGCTCGCGGGAGAGAAGGAGTACGCATATAAAACTTCGTAAGACAGTGAAATTCAACACCATTTAAGACATATGATCATCTACACAGTAAACAGTTAATCTGGCTCACGTATTTGTTACTACCGAACAACGAAGGACCACTACATGCAAGTCCTTCTGAGAAGAAATCAGATGCAGAGTGAAGCAACTTCTCACATGGGAACTCCGTAGCAATGCAAAATTACGAAGAACAACTTAAAAAACCCGTCTCTCAGAGGGGGTATTCCTTACCTTACGGTCCACGCAGGTCTTCATACAGGCCTTCCCAGTGAGGAAGCAAAAGCTTCTGTGCTGAAAAAAACGATGAAGTGCCGGTTAAGAAGTTACTGCAACGGCCCTGCCTGTGCTTACGTCCATCACACAGTCTGCTGCATCTTTTTGTTTACAGAAACATATACAATAGATAAAGGTTGACTGTGTAAGCAAAAGCTATCTATTTTAAATTGACCCTGCCCGCTTAATGCCATATACTCCGGAGGAAATGGGTTATAAAAGTCACTGTATAAAAGTCACTGCACAAACGAAGCCCACAGCATTTAGCAAACAAACTTTAAGCAGAATAATTTTATGTGTGGGAGACGTATCTGCTCCACTTTTTTAAATCAACAGCGAATGAAACTTTGTGTTTGTCAGTTAAAACACAGCAGTAAAAGTAAAGTAACATGCTCTACAGCAGTGTAAGCCAGTGTATTCACAATGATAAATGACCAATTTTGACTTAACGCAAAACCACATTTATCCACACATATTTTTATTTCCTGATAAGAGTGTCTATAGTAAAGCATCCACTGAAAAATGGGTGTGAATTGCAAACCCTTTAATTATTCTGGTTCCATTTTTTTCTTGCGTAGACAAGCTCTCATTTGGGATTTCCACACTTGCTGGTCCCTGACAGGCGCAAGAAAATCATTCAGAATGCAGAATGTAATCTAGGGTCTCATTTCTCTCTCTCCTGGAGGTAATGACTATAAATATCTCTCATTTGATAGACAAAAAAAAATTAAACAGCTCTAAATATGCTTATTATTACTTTAAAATGTCCTACTTTACTGCAGCAGGTGTTGTCTGGAACGTGTCTCCCTGATGAGGAGGGCATTGTTAAAATGCTGGTGTCCAAGGGACAGGATGGGGGGTCCAGCATCACCCCTCCAGCCCTGCTGCACGGCGGAGGAGCCCTCTCCCTCAGCGAGGAGGGGTGCACGGGGAAAGCCTCCACGGAGGGAGCGAACGGGCTCATTACTGCCCGCCCGGTGCCCGACACGGCCCCACCGCCGAGCAGCCTGGGGAGCTGCGTACGGATTAGCGGGGCTGACACGCCTGCACGAAGGGGACACTGTAAACCCACCGGGCCGAGGGCCAGGATAAACCCCGGTACCGCGTTTTGAGCGAGCAGTTAGCAGCCGCGCAGTTTCCCCACGGATACACGTTATTTCCTCCGGTCACCCCCAGGCGCTGGCCCACTGTGCCAGTCACCTCGCGGTTACACAGCCTGCGGCTCCCGGCCGTCGGCTGGCCGGCTAGCAAAGCCCCGCCGGTTTTGGCAGAGGGGCGTCCAGCGTGATGGGCAGCGGCTGCCCCTGTCACTAGCAGGATGTTTTCCGGAGTTTCTCCTCCAAGGCAACGTGTTTATTCTTTGAAACAGTTGCTCCCTAAAGATTAAACCCAAACAGGAGCACAAAAGCAGCGTGTGTCCTCTGGGGCTGCTATGCACCATTGGGCAAACAGGAGGTACGAGCTCTGTTCTCCCCAGTTACGTGCAATGAGCAGTGCTGCTACATACACACGCTAGCAGAAAAGAGTACTGCACAAATGACACTCGCCTCTTTTTTATCTCCCCTTAGAAAAAAATCAACAAAAATCTTTCAAATGCCACTTGTGACATTAAGTACCCAAATCTGGAGTTGTGCTGGGGGTCCCGACCACAACCCCAAAAGCACGTCAACCTGGGCACTCAACATGAACAACAGCCGCAGCTCCAAGGCATGCATGTTTAAGACCATGTTCGTCATCTCCTCCAAATAGCAATACAAACTCTCAAAAATGTAGTTAACAATTACAAGGGACAGATAGCAGTAAGAACAGCGAAGAGACCTGGAGAAACGCTCAGACAAAATATATTTTTACTTTAAAACTATAAAAATAATAGTAATTTAAAAACTACTAAAAATATCACCGAAGGAGTAAGAACACAGGAGAAATATCTGCACAACAACATAAAACCTGTGTAGCACAGTCTGTGTAATCTTAGTTATTACAAAGAGGCTGAAAAAATAAATGCAACAATGATTTTTCTTTCTGCTGAGGTGTGTGGAACAAATGTTAATTTTTCACCACTGTACCGGTTGTTTTCCACCCCAGGGAGTATCTGCAGGGGGGAGGAACTGTCTCTGGTAACAGGAAGAAGCATTTACCTTAGCTAATGGCTATATGTTAATGTATTTCTATTAGCAAAATCCATTTAATATTGCATATACGTAGTAGCTTCTGGCTTAAAAAGTAAGAAAGCTGGAGAAGGAGACTAAATGGTCTTTTCTTCCTCTGATGAGAACACGTACAGATTTTCTCAATACCGGTAATGCGAACTAAGCCCACATAAAGGGGAACAGACAAACTTCAATAACCCTCAGCTGCAGCACGATGCCACCATGAAGCTTTATTCTCCCAAGGAGTACAGCAGACTTCACAACTTCTCCTCCGGTTGTATCACCCATATTTCAATTAGTAACCGAAGGGCAGCAATTGCTACCGTGCTACTATAAAGATAGAAACCTTACCTTTGATTAACAAGCACTCCTCGTGCCGGACCCCATTTGCATTGGGAAGACACCAGGAGAAGCTAGTAGCGAGGTGCTATGAAACTCCCTCTTCTCATTAACGCAGCTCCAGGAGTTTCTCGACCCCTGTCCTCGGCCGCTCGCCGATTCCGTATGCGCGGCGCAGATCCCCACTTTCTCTGGCTGCCAAGCCGGCCACAGCCTGCGAACAATGCCGCCTCTGTCAGCCCGCCGAGCGAGCGGTGGCACAAAGACACGCTCGTGTACAGCCCCGGACTTTTTCTTTTTTTTCTCTCTTCTTGTTGGAGTACAGGCTGATGAGAACGGATGGGAGAAAAAGGCTTATGTTATTTGTGATTAGCCAAAGCTTCGTTATGTTCCGGAGGAGTAAGAGGGTGTCGGCGCAGGACGGGCACCCCGGCGCCTAGAGGGGAGATGGGATCTGCGCTGGTTGAGCGTGCTCCCCGCCTCGCTTCGCACATTTTTGTTTCCGATCCGTGGGTGGCTGCGTGAGCAAGCAGCCGAAATAGGGAGGAGTTACACGAAATGCAATTTATGACTTGAAGCCTTGTCTGCCTTTTCGAGAGCAGGACGGAAAGGCGAAATCGCAGCGCGATGACACAGCAGTGTGCTTTACACATCCCACCTGCCACCGCCCGCCCTCCCAAAGCGGCTGGGAAAGCTCCCCTCCCTGCTGAGGCGTTATCCCCGGGACGGAGCACGGATGCGGCGGCTGCTCTCGCACCGCTCGGAAACCACACTCCAGAGAGCCTCTGAGCACGCTAGCTGTTCGCTCCCTCCCCGCAGCGTTACCAGTTTAATTTTCAAGGAGGCTCGATGCTTCACGATCTTAACGAGCGACTGTAGGATGAGACAATGAATGACATCCTCAACAGATGTTTACAGCTGTCACTAGAAGAGGGGAAGACGGCAGCATCTTAAATCCCAATTTTCTGCAAAGCTCCCCTTGGAAATCAGAGAGGCAAAGCAGAAAGCCCGTTTAAAATCCGACGTCTGTATTTTTCTTGTTTTGAAAGGACTATCGTGTGCGTGTTGCGCGCATTTCATGTAACTTCATCTTTGTTTTCTGTCCTATCAGAAAACAAGAGGCGATCTGGCCCGACTCCGGAGGAGTCGGTGATGATCCCTGCTGAAACCGATTGGAATTTTACAGTTTAACTCAAATATTCCCAAGCCAAACTCCATGATAGATGGGAGCTGTTTCAGATTCCTCCACATTAATTATAGTTCAGATTTTAAAACACTGCAACCGAACAGAGCAGCAAGCAACAATGCGTTTTCTTCTAGAAGCAAACACCAAGGGACACGCAGCCCTAGGGTGCAGCACAGCTGTGAACTCATTCCAGGTCCCTGATGAACCATCGCAGCATTACAATAATTTCCCATGCAATTAGTATTAATTGGTGATTTGCTGGCAATCCCCCAGGGGCCCTATCTCACCCTTTTAGCAGGTCCTACTAGGTCAGGCTTGAGGATCAGCAGCAGGGCCGGGCAGCCGTCACTGCTGCCCCAGCTCTCGGGGCTCGTTTTTGCCGTTACATTTTTGGGGAACTGGCAAGGGTTATCTCGAGTAACGAACAATCACAGATACGCCCCTTCCAAATTAACGCATATGAGTTTGTAACACGAGACAGCAAAATTAGAGGGAGATTTCTAGAGGAAATTTATGTTTTGAAAATAACTTGTTTCAAAGCATTTCACTGAGGCCAAACTCCAACATCGTTTTCAGGAGAACCGAGCGGCAGTGCCAGTGGATAGTAACAGCCCAGTAAGCCTCTGCATGTCACACTCAAAACGAAGCTGAGAAAGGAGAGCTGTAAATGGGCAACCACCTCTTCTAATTTTATTCTTTAATAACAGTTCTTAAGGAAACTTTTTCCTTTTATCTATTAATAAGATAAAGTTATTTGTCTTAAGCATCTTGCCAAATGGACTTAAGCAGTATCAGGATTGCTTTATATCAGCAGAGCCCCATGACTCCATGGCAATAAACAAAATCAGATGTTCTTTGACAGAACATCATAAATATCTAAAACATATTTCAGAGTAGCTTCCAGGGTCAGTATCACAGCTGATGGATCTCAAACGTGATCTCTTTTTGCTCTGCAGAGTTACGTAAGTAATCTCAAAAATCCATATACTTCTATCCTTTAAAAAAAAAGGGCTGAGGCAGTTATTTAGAGTCAAAAGGATGCCCTAAATGAGAACTGCGTGGAGGCCAGCCTGCACACACCATTCAATAACTAGTAAAGGATGCAACATCTAATTCCTACATTAGGAAATGCTTGTTGCTAGAGGCAAGCAGAATCAGTTCAACTAAAACAGGTCAAGTATAATCAAGAGCAATGTCCTACAGGCCAGCTTTATTCCTCCTCCCTTTTCTGCTTCTCCTAAGTTTCTAGTCTGCATGAATCAGTGGTCCTCGGCATTACTCTTCTCGTACCATTTTCCTCCTTTACTGTGCAACGTTTGGCAACTGCAACATAGCATCAATAGGCTGCCTAACGCACAATGTCTAATACATGGTATACTTTGGCTTGGAGGTAGTTGAGAATGTTAATGATGGTTACTTCTCTTGGAAATCCTCGGTCTGGAGCGGAGGAGAGTGCTATGGCCTGCCTGTGCCATCTCACTTCATCTCTAACAGTGTGCACCTCTAGATTTTACTTAAGGGCTCATGTTGTACTTAGTGCACACAAACTCAAATGTGAAAACCAAAATTCATAGTATTTACATTGGTCAGCAGATGTATAGAGATTTATCATTTACATATATGTGGTTTATATAACATAGTTTATAGATTTTTTCCTTGGAGATCCTTCTCTCTCTGGACCTTTGTGATCCTATTTGATTTTGATTTTTTAACGGCCTTACTGTCTTTTTTTTTCCACATCTAGGGTGTGTAAAGATCCAGCCATTATTTTTTAGTGTCACATGAAAAAAGAATACTTTCAGACTATTCTCACAATTATTTTAAAAGTACAGAAGATGACCTCATTTTCACTGGTGTAACCCCACAGTAATTCCATTAACTTCCAGTATCTTTGGAGGTACACCATCCATCTGAGATGTCCCTCACCTCAGTCTCACACATCCTTAGCTCTCAAAGAGTATAAAACCACAAAGATATTGCTCAGGGCAGTTTAGGTGGCAAAAGAGTTCTGACATTCAGTGGAGGGATGGATTAAGGAAGCACAGAATGAAAGTTTCAGAGAAGATCTTTTCCATAAAAACATGCAAGAGGAAGGAGCACAGTGCACACTCTGGCAGGGACAGTAAGGTACAGCATGTATCTCTGGAGTTGCAGAAGGATTATTAAATTTCTCAGCATGCTACTACTCTGAAAAATCTGGTTTTTACAACACACACACGTTCACACTCCTACTTTACATCTACAACAAGCGACAAGGGAGGGATACAACATTCAGTTTTCAGAAAACACAAGACCAAGAGCTTCTTTCTCCAATGAAGAATGTCAAGACTTAGTCACTGCCACTCTAATACCCTGATATCAAATTCAATCTTTACAAATATAAAGCAAACATCTTTAAGAAAATTATGAACATCTCTGTCCATACAGATTAGAGTTACGCTTGTAAATTACTTCTCTAAATCGGTGTTACATCAAATCTTCAACTAGTCAAAGACAGATGTGTTCAGCCTGCATCAGGTGATAATGAAGCCTTAACCCTAGAGATCTTAGTTAAAATTGGATTAGCTGTTGATGAAAACCAGTTTAATAACACTGTTTATTCTAGACTTCCTTTAGTTACAGTTCTTCCAGTCAAACTTGTCACTGCCATTCCTTCCTGCATTAACTTTTTAAGAGAGTTACTTCCACTGACAGCTTTATTTGTGGCACTGCATGGCATCGGTACGTGCACCTCATCAGGTCCTTCCACCTGCCTGAGCCCAATGCTGGATGGCACCACATCCTCTCCATCTATGGGAGACCCAGGGACTACACACGTAATTACACTTAATCACGCATCACCTTTTGCTCTGGCTGGGAGCTCGTCAGTTCCTGGGAAGTACTTGCGTATCTCCTACGCATGCTGAAGACACGCACACGCCAGACTGCATCCACTGCTGAAGAGGGCTGTATTTCATTTTGAGCTATCTATCTTACTGAAGTATTTTACTTGGACACAGATCGTTTGGGTTTACGGTCTGTTCTCCGCTAAAAGCTCTTGACTAGCTCAGGTGAAGACATCACCTCTACAAGTTACAGAAGACTTCTAGCCATGTGAATTTTAATTTGGCATAGCTATCATGTGTCTAAAGCCCCTTCTTAGAGCAGACAAGTCAAAGCCTTATAAAGATTTAAAGTGTACCAATACAATCTAAGTTTAATATTCTGTATTACAAGAATGCAAATAATTTTCTTAAATCTTTTTTTTATGGAAGTTGGTTTGCAGCATTATAGTAATTATGAACTACTACACATTCAGCAAAGCATTTTTATAAGAACACCTGATGCGTTTGCGAATTTCTTTCTTCTCTTTCCACCTGTCAGATTAGCACCGATAATGGAACTGAAACTTTCACCTCATCTGCTTCCAGCATTTATCAAGCATTTGAGCATGGCTTTTTGGTTTCCATCTGTAGTAACCAGAATTTCCAACTGTTTTTTCACCCAAATACTTGATATATTTGGGCTTGCTTAGTCCAGACAAGACCAAATGTATTCAATCTGCTACAGTCAAGACTAAATACTTACATATGGTTTCCTAATGCTACTCATTAGGACATGGATGGCTACAAATGTGCTTCCTTTGACTTCAGCTTGCCTTTTATTCTTCCCTGTAGCTTGCTCATTTTTATTAAAAATGAAGAAAGAAATCACATCACTAAGTTTTCATTTTCCACTCTTCCTAATCTTCAAATTTATCCCATTTTTAAGGCCCAACTATTCTATGACAAGAGCTCTTTAGACTATTTAACAGGAGCAAAGTCTTGAGTGAGCAGATATTTTCTTTTTAGTTTAATTCTCTCCTGCATCCCCGCACTTCTCCTATTTTACACTCCTTACTTAAATTTCAGGTCAAACCTCTTTCTGACTCACGACATTCAAATGTTTTCAGATTTGGTTAAAAAATCATGCAAATCCATTATCCTATATTGTCATCGCTAACCAGGAGAAACTCTCCTGAATTATTTGGATATATGGACAGGATCTGATTATCTAAATCAAATGGCTAAACTCTAAATGCACAACGGAATATAATTTTTTTTAAAAGATGTCAAATCTGATTAACGTGTGCTCAAAATAATTGGCCAGCCTATAGGATACTAGTGGACAGAGGTTCTGGAAATGGAAGAGACACCACGCTAATCGGCAAAACAGCCACCAGAAGATATAAATCTATTTATGATTCGAGGATTTCATTTTGAGTTCATAAATGCAAGAGACAAAGAATGACATCCTCCTGTCATTTGTTGACAAGTTGCGATAAAGCCGCTGAGAAGAAGGATACCTGTGTCACTACTTCATCGCCAGCCACGGCTGCTCTGCATCCTGCCTCCCACTGACTTGCATTTCTGAGTCCTGATCCTGTCAGACCTGTCTGAATTATCCCGGGTTTGCTGCCAGGAGTGATGGCATCATACTCAGCAAAAGCATATCAGATAAAACTGTTTGTATTCAAGAAATGGCATTATACGAAAAGTAATTATTAAGATGTAATTTTCTCTGTACAAGCATTTGCACAAACTATACAAGTCCTGTTACCAGAGCTACTGCTCTGTAGAAACTGTTGGAAGCACCAAACTGAAGTATTCAATCAGTACTAAAGATGTCTGTACCATTTATTTATTCATAAAACCAGGGATGTACGAAAAAGAAAAAGAACCCACTCTCAGAAACTTTTATTTAACCACAGTGAATTGACATAGTGTTTAATACTGGAAAATTCATTTCAGGAAAAACAAGTTGGGATGTAGACTGTCAGCTAACAGTTCTTGGTCTCTTTGATTATCACTATATCCTTCACAGTGAAAACTGGTTTAAAAAGCAGGAAAAACAAGATGAACAACCTTGATTCCCTTCAAAACATAAATATAACGTTGGTTAATTACATCAAACATTTCCTAATGCAACCAAGGCTGTTTGTGCTGTCCTCCTAAGTACCCACAAGACAGAGCAGAGAGCTGGCTGTCCGTGCACCGGCTTCACATGGCACTAGCCTGAAATCTACCAATACTGCCCAAAGTTTGACCGATGTTACTGGTATAAAATTAAAAAAACAGCCTAAAGAAGCTGCTGGCACCTCAAATTCATAGAGCTCCTGAAGCAGATGAGCAACAGATCAGTAAGAGAAGGCATTTCCAGCTTCTTTCTGCTACTGTTGCCATGGGATTTCATGCCTTTTGCCTGGACTCCACACTACCTGTGAGAGATCAGACCTGGTTTTATATTGTCCTTCGATACTTTGTTCTCCCTTGGACGTACTCGCCATGGATGGATTGGCACATATCTGAAAGCCTTACCCAGACTTGGTTCACGAGGCTGGACTGAAAGAATTTAGAGAGTAATTAAAAAGGAAACTTAAAAGAGCAAATCTCTCAAGTGTCTGATAAAGCCAGGTTTACGCAAAGGTGCTGAGAAACTGGACCCTGCCCTGATTTTCAAGTATACTTTCAACAAACACTTCTGGGGGTGAAGTGGCCCAGTAAGCTGGAGGTGCCTGACCACCGCTAGAACTCTCTGAAAGCCCTGAAAGTATCTGTTCGTAAAGGTTTTGCCCTGATCACACAGCGTGGCTGTGACAGAAGCTGGCTGTTTTGGTTTTTTTTTTAATAACTAATAACAACATCATGAAAACTATCTCGAGCATCAAGAATCAATCACAGCCAGCAAGCAGAGGCTCAGCCTTCAGCGTGCCTCCACTCCACTTTGATGTATGAAAGCCAGTACCTGCAATGGAGACTTTACCCTGTAATTATCAAGGAAGCCTCCTCAGGACCTCGGCTCAATAAAGCATGCAACATCAAACCAAAGCTGCTGAGGCAGACCACCACCGACAAGCCTTCGTTTACCGTGACGCCTTCGTTTCAGTGGATGAGTTCTGCAGCTACCTGCTGCTTCTGTGCCATCACCTACCACCTTCCTCCCGTGCGTGGACTGACAGACAGAGAGTGCAGAGCATCACCGCTCTGACCAGCGCCTGGACAAGGAGGACTTCCCAGAACATTTGTATGTCTCTGTCTTCGGAAAATAACCTTTTAAATCACTCTGCCAGCAGGAACTGAACATGATGCTTAAGGAATCCTGCAATAACTTGTAGATGACAAGACTTTTATTTTAATCTTTGAATGTGACCTCTATCATTTTTACATAAGTTGCTGAGACAGCCAGAGGGTTAGCACAAGCCTATTCACCACCTCCAGACGCTGTGCTGGACAAAATAGTAAACAGTATTGCCTATGCCAACTTACTGAACTGGGAGAGGTGCTAGCATAAAAGCCTAAAACAGAGATCAGAGATGGGATTTGCTTAATCGAGCAAGCTTTGCCAGAAGATGTAATTGCACACCGCAGAGGATCGCATTAGCCTACATTTAGAAAAAAACCCACACTTAACCAAATCCTGAAATTCTTCTTCAGTATTTGCATTAAATCCATGGGAATTATATGGGCTTCAGCATGTGTTTTCTCCCACACCAAAGCAGCCAGATGGACAGACAGGGATGTGAGAAAAACATTTTGTGTTAAGCCTGAGGGGAGATGAACAAGTAAAGAAGCCCCCATGTGCTACCCCCCCGCCCAAAGCCTATTACCCC